>NC_083577.1:86849286-86974286 GCF_027579695.1 Neoarius graeffei
GCGTGCACTGACAGTTCCATCATTCTGTCGCTAAACGAACAGCTGATCACACCGAGGTGCTCGCTGAGCGCCCATATTTATTAGTTTGGTCCTGCGTTTCCTTTCCTTCGTATATAACATAACGTCTTTTCTTCTCGCTTTCTTTCCGTTACTGTAGTCGGTCTTTCACGTTTCATTCGCACACTCATGTCCTCCATTTTTCTCTCCTGTTTCAAATTTGTATCCCACAACGCCGTGCGTGAACGGGGAAAGCCCACCACGTGATGCATGGCATAGTATCTTGTATTGGGTCATGGTGAAGCAGGAAAAAATAGCGGAGAATTTATGGCCACGTGGAGATAAATTCATTAATTGTTCTATTTGAAAAAAAAAACTAAGAAAATTAGAAGTCTGTGATTTGAATTCGGTAGCTTTCAATCACTAAACAAAAATAATTGGGTGTCTGGGAATTTTTTTTTATGACCTACACTTTAAAAATCTGAAAGGCAGTACAGCTTTAATGTGTTCAGTTGAAAATCCCCCTGGATGAAACGTTACTGTTTTTGTTTCAATCATATTCATGACTTCTTTTTTTGTTTCTTTCTTGTTCCAAATAAAAAAAAAAGACTTGAGTCGGCTGCACAGCTTGAAATTGTGACATCAGTTCATGGTGTATCCAGAACACCATTACTGACTCACACTGCATCCATTTTTTTTTTTTTTTTGATGTCATGAGATTCATTACTTAATCAGTGATGGAACTGTTTTATGTCATGTGACCCATCCTTGGCCAATCCCTGCACAGGAATTTTTTGATGAAGGATATGTAATCTCATCTCATCTCATTATCTGTAGCCACTTTATCCTGTTCTACAGGGTCGCAGGCAAGCTGGATCCTATCCCAGCTGACTACGGGCGAAAGGCGGGGTACACCCTGGACAAGTCGCCAGGTCATCACAGGGCTGACACATAGACACAGACAACCATTCACACTCACATTCACACCTACGCTCAATTTAGAGTCACCAGTTAACCTAACCTGCATGTCTTTGGACTGTGGGGGAAACCGGAGCACCCGGAGGAAACCCATGCGGACACTGGGAGAACATGCAAACTCCGCACAGAAAGGCCCTCGCTGGCCACGGGGCTCGAACCCGGACCTTCTTGCTGTGAGGCGACAGCGCTAACCACTACACCACCGTGCCGCCCAGTTGTTGAATTATATCAATGAATTAAAAAAAAAAAAAAAAGATAAAAATGCGTCTTTTTTATATAACACTAATGAAGTTTTCATTTAGGTGTAAAACAATCTCTAAAATTGTATAATTTTTATATAATGGGTCTGTGGATGCAAAAAAAGCATAAACGTGAATCTGAAACGACTTATTATTGTGTTGTTGCAGTGTTGGGAAGTTGATATGAATATGATCAGCTGTGGTAAAGACTTTCTTCCATGTCTGTTTATCTTTATCGTGAATGCAAAATAGATATAATATTGAATTTGTGTTATTTGAAATGTTTATTGGTTGACTCAAGGAGCTGCCCTGAGGCAGACGACGAGGTCAGCGGTGAGAAGTTTTCTCAGTGAAAGGAAACGTGGAAATTCTTATCTGTAGCCATCACATGAACTCAACAGATGCTGTAAGGTAGAGATTAGACTGAAAAGTAAAAAAAAAAAGTGAACATGGAGGGCTGTAATTCTGAGCATTACTCAGACAGCCAGTGAATCATTTTGTCTGTATCAAAATCAAACATTTTTTAGAAACTGTGCAAAGCTCAGCCATGGATACTGTTTGTTATTCGACTCACACATCCACCTCTGTGACTGATCGGGTTTCTCAGGGACGGACAGAACGGAGGTGGTTTCTACACGCAGGACAAACATATCCATCAGCCTGGATGTCACTGGCACACTGTCGAACCCTGTATGATTCTCACCATCCCGGCTTTACACTGGTACACTTTAATACAGTCTATTAAATTCAAATTCACACACACACACACACACACACACACACACACACGGCGGCATGGTGGTGTAGTGGTTAGCGCTGTCGCCTCACAGCAAGAAGGTCCTGGGTTCGAGCCCCGTGGCCGGCGAGGGCCTTTCTGTGCGGAGTTTGCATGTTCTCCCCGTGTCCGCGTGGGTTTCCTCCGGGTGCTCCGGTTTCCCCCACAGTCCAAAGACATGCAGGTTAGGTTAACTGGTGACTCTAAATTGACCGTAGGTGTGAATGTGAGTGTGAATGGTTGTCTGTGTCTATGTGTCAGCCCTGTGATGACCTGGCGACTTGTCCAGGGTGTACCCCGCCTTTCGCCCGTAGTCAGCTGGGATAGGCTCCAGCTTGCCTGCGACCCTGTAGAAGGATAAAGCGGCTACAGATAATGAGATGAGATGAGACACACACACACACACACCATGATACACAGTATGACGTAAAGTGAAATGTTTTCAAGAAGAAGAAGAAGCCTTTATTTGTCACATGTACACTCAAGCACAGTGAAATTCGTCCTCTGCATTTAACCCAACTGAAGCAGTGAAAACACACACACACACACACGTGAGCAATGAGCCCAGACACATACGGTACTCAGGCAGCTATACTACAGAGACCTGGGAGCAAGTTGTGGGTTCGGTGCCTCGCTCAAGGGCACTTCAACCTCACCACGTCTTTGAACCGCATTTTCTATGACTGTCTGATGACATCACTTTTTATTTTTTTTTACAGAATTTACTAAAAAACAGAATTTACTTCTGCAGAAGGAGAAATAAATATATAAAGTGCAGTATGATGTGCTACATCAGGCTGAAGTAGATGCAGTGAAAAGGCTAACATATACAGTAGCAGTCAAAAGTTTGTACACCCCTACTCTACTCATTCATGGGTTTTTCTGTATTTTCTACATTATAGAACAATACTGACCGTGAGTTGGCCTAGTGGTTAGCACGTCCACCTCTCGACCGGGAGATCATGAGTTCTACTCGCGGTCAAGTCATACCAAAGACCATCATAAAAATGGAACCTACTACCATCTGGCGAGGCACGCTGCAATACAGATGCGAGTCAAACTCTCACGGTTACCAGAGGACCCATAACCCTAGCCGTATAGGCAAGAGGACGAGGGCCATCAAAATGGAGATCTGTGCCTCAAAGAGCTGGGTAGTAGAGTTAGAGTTGGGGCGGCACAGTGGTGTAAGTGGTTAGCATGGTTGCCTCACAGCAAGAAGGTTCTGGGTTTGAGCCCAGCGGCTGGCCGGGGCCTTTCATGTTGTCTGCGTGGGTTTGCTCCGGTTTCCTCCACAGTCCAAAGACATGCGGTTAGGTTAACATGGGAGACACCGAACTCCCAACTGCTCTGCTGGCGCTGTTAGCATGGCTGCCCAGTGCTCTGGGTATGTGTGTGTGCTCATTGCTCACGTGTGTGTGTTCACTGCTTCAGATGGGTTAAATGCAGAGAGGAATTTCACAAGTGTGTGATGAATAAAGTTGTTCTTTCTTCTAGTACTGGGACAGGACACTGCCTGCCTGGGAAGACCAGACTCTGGTGTGAGAGGGACTTTGACTTTGAAAACAATACTGAAGACATCAAAACTATGAAATAACATGGAACGTATATGGAATGATGTGGAAAACAACCCCACCCCCCAAAAAAAAATGTTGAAAAACAATATGCTTCATTATTTTGATTCTTCAAAGTAGAACCATTTACCTTGATGACACTTTGCTGTAGACACTATTGGCATTATCTTAACCAGCTTCATGAGGGAGTCACCTGGAATGCTTTTCAATTAACAGACGTGCCCCGTCAAAAGTTAATTGGTGGACGAGTTTCTTGCCTTCTTAACGCGTTGGGACAAAGTACAAATTGTAAATAAAAACGGAATGCAATAATTTACAAATCTCAAAAACTGATATTGTATTCACAATAGAACATAGACAACATATCAAATGTCGAAAGTGAGACATTTTGAAATTTCATGCCAAATATTGGCTCATTTGAAATTTCATGACAGCAACACATCTCAAAAAAGTTGGGACAGGGGCAATAAGAGGCTGGAAAAGTTAAAGGTACAAAAAAGGAACAGCTGGAGGACCAAATTGCAACTCATTAGGTCAACTGGCAATAGGTCATTAACATGACTGGGTATAAAAAGAGCATCTTGGAGTGACAGCGGCTCTCAGAAGTAAAGATGGGAAGAGGATCACCAATCCCCCTAATTCTGCGCTGACAAATAGTGGAGCAATATCAGAAAGGAGTTCGACAGTGTAAAATTGCAAAGAGTTTGAACATATCATCATCTACAGTGCATAATATCATCAAAAGATTCAGAGAATCTGGAAGAATCTCTGTGCGTAAGGGTCAAGGCCGGAAAACCATACTGGGTGCCCGTGATCTTCGGGCCCTTAGACGGCACTGCATCACATACAGGCATGCTTCTGTATTGGAAATCACAAATGGGCTCAGGAATATTTCCAGAGAACATTATCTGTGAACACAATTCACCGTGCCATCCGCCGTTGCCAGCTAAAACTCTATAGTTCAAAGAAGAAGCCGAATCTAAACATGATCCAGAAGCGCAGACGTCTTCTCTGGGCCAAGGCTCATTTAAAATGGACTGTGGCAAAGTGGAAAACTGTTCTGTGGTCAGACGAATCAAAATTTGAAGTTCTTTTGGAAATCAGGGACGCCATGTCTTTCGGACTAAAGAGGAGAAGGATGACCCAAGTTGTTATCGGCGCTCAGTTCAGAAGCCTGCATCTCTGATGGTATGGGGTTGCATTAGTGCGTGTGGCATGGGCAGCTTACACATCTGGAAAGACACCATCAATGCTGAAAGGTATATCCAGGTTCTAGAGCAACATATGCTCCCATCCAGACGACGTCTCTTTCAGGGAAGACCTTGCATTTTCCAACATGACAATGCCAAACCACATACTGCATCAATTACAGCATCATGGCTGCGTAGAAGAAGGGTCTGGGTACTGAACTGGCCAGCCTGCAGTCCAGATCTTTCACCCATAGAAAACATTTGGCGCATCATAAAACGGAAGATACGACAAAAAAGACCTAAGACAGTTGAGCAACTAGAATCCTACATTAGACAAGAATGGGTTAACATTCCTCTCCCTAAACTTGAGCAACTTGTCTCCTCAGTCCCCAGACGTTTACAGACTGTTGTAAAGAGAAAAGGGGATGTCTCACAGTGGTAAACATGGCCTTGTCCCAACTTTTTTGAGATGTGTTGTTGTCATGAAATTTAAAATCACCTAATTTTTCTCTTTAAATGATACATTTTCTCAGTTTAAACATTTGATATGCCATCTATGTTCTATTCTGAATAAAATATGGAATTTTGAAACTTCCACATCATTGCATTCCATTTTAATTTACAATTTGTACTTTGTCCCAACTTTTTTGGAATCGGGGTTGTCGTAAATAATAAAAATACAGTAAATAGCCATATTCCATGAACAACTGTGGTAATCCATATTATGTCAAGAACCAAACAATTAAGTAAAGAGAAACGACATCCATCATTACTTTAAGACCTGAAGAAGTGACTTTTAATTTATAAAAAAAGAAAAAACCACTGAATTAGAATGTGTGTTCAAACTTTTGACTGGTACTGTATACTAAAAATGTAAAAATACGTGAGGTAATACTGGTATTTTAACAGGAATGTAAGAGGCGAGGGTCTAGTCCTAGGTATTGTCCTGGTTCAGGGCTTGTTGTCCAGGCCTATGAGAAAAAGCTCCTCCTTATTGTTTGTGTGGGTTTGAGTGGAAGCGCTTCTCTGACTGCAACAGAGAGAAGAGTCTACTGTTCTGTTGGCTGAGGTCCTTCACTATCTCCCTGGCTTTGGTCCAGCACCACTTGCTGTAGATGCACAGCAGGTCAGGGAGCTCAGTGTGGATGGTGTGCTCAGCTGATCACACCACTCTCTGGAGAGCCCACCTGTCCTGGTTGGTGCTGTTCCCCAAACCAGGCTGTGATGCTTCTGTTAGGACTAGGACTGTTTTGGCCTCTAGAGGCCGCTGTTATTTCCTTTTCATGTCGTGTTTATTTTGGCCTCTAGAGGCCGCCACTGTTCCTGTGTTTTGTGTTTGTGTTAATTGCCTAATTATCTTCACCTGTGTCCTTTATTAGTTTGTCTATTTATACCCCTGAGTTCAGTCCTCTTGTCACGGAGTCTTTGTGCTGTTATGTTTATCTCCAGTTTCCTTTGTACTGTGTTTTTTGATCTTCTTAGCTTTTGAATTTTTGCACTTTGCTTTTCTTTTGGATTATACTCTTTGGTTTTTTTTTTGTCTTTTGTTTTGCCCTGTATATAGTGTATATAGTTTAAATAAACCTTTTGATTCTTTTTCTACTTCCGCCTCACGCCTCTGCATTTGAGTCATCCCCCTGGTGGCCTAGTGGGGGTTTGCTGGATTATCACACCAACGAACCAGGTTCGAATCCCAGCAAAACCCTAACAGAAAGACTCCGTCATGACCGACTCAGCAGAGGCTGCTTCAACTGTCTACCCGGCCAACCTTCAGGGAATTATGGCAGCTTTGACACGCTTCGGAGCGACCATGGACGCTCATGGACGTACGCTCACCAGCCAACGTGAGGCCCTCGCTCGCCACGAGGAACTGCTTCAGCAAATTGGGAAAACCCTGGCACAGCTGACATCTCTGCCTGCATCTCCTGCTCCTGATCCAGTTCCTGCTCCTGATCCAGCTCCCACTCCTGCTCCAGTGCCTCCTGCAATGCTGCCTTCTTCACCTCGCGAACCCAGCCTTCCTGCACCACAGAGGTATGACGGCAAGCACAGTGAGTGCCGAGAGTTCCTTACCCAGTGTCAACTCACCTTTGAGCTTCAGCCTACCACCTACACTACGGATCGCCGCAAGATTGCCTTTGTGATCACCTTATTAGCTGGTAAGGCGCGAGCCTGGGCTACTGCTATCTGGCAAAGACAGGGACCTGAGTGCTTTGATTTCCAGCTGTTTTCTGAAGAGATGCTTCGGGTCTTCGATCAGGCAGACATCAGTACCGACGCAGCCCGAAAGCTCATGTCCATCCGGCAAGGAGGAAGCGTCGCAGATTACGCCATCTCGTTCCGAACACTCGCAGCAGTAAGTGGATGGAACGAGACTGCCCTGGTGTCAGCCTTCCACCATGGTCTGTCTGACCCCATCAAGGACGGTCTGGCCTCTATTGGATGCCCAAGTGACCTCGAAACCCTCATCTCACATGCTATTCGTCTGGACAACAGGATGAGAGAACGCCACCAAGCCTTGAGCCCCCCCAGCCTCCCTACCTCTACCTGGAGACCGTCTACCTCCTTCAGTTACTGTCCAGAACCCATGCAAGTGGGTCGTACTCGCCTCTCCGCATCTGAGAGGGAGCGCAGAAGGAGGGACAAGTGCTGCATCTACTGTGGCAAGCCTGGTCACTTCCGAGCATCATGTCCCGAACTCTTGGGAAAAGGACCGCCCCGTCCAGCCGAGGGAGGGTTGTGACGGGGCCTACCCTCTCTCCCGGACTCCCTGGCCAAGGAATCTACATCCCGGTCTCCATCTCCTGGGGTGAGTCTGTCCACTCTTGTCAAGCTTTGATAGACTCAGGGGCGGCTGGGAACTTTATGGATATTCACTTCGCCCAAAGCATCAATATTCCGACTGCACCTCTTGAAGTCCCACTGTCTGTGTCTGCCCTCGATGGCCAAGCGTTAGGTGATGGAAGAGTCACCCAAGTTACTTCTCCAGTTTTCCTCCAGTCTCAAGGTCACAAGGAAGAAATATCCCTGCACCTGATTCCTTCACCTGAGTTCCCAGTTATTCTAGGCCTTCCTTGGCTTACTCGCCACAACCCTCGCATAGACTGGGTAACAAGCCAGGTTGTGGAATGGGGCCCTGCATGCCATGCCTCTTGTCTGCTCTCTAGCTCTCCTGTGTCTCCTGCCGAGCCCCCTGATCTCACCGAGTTATCTCAAGTTCCCACAGAGTACTGGGATCTCAAGGAGGTATTCAGCAAGAGCAGGGCCGCCGTTCTTCCTCCGCACCGGGCCTACGACTGTGCCATCGACTTGCTCCCTGGGACTACCCCTCCTCGTGGCAGACTGTTTTCACTCTCTCAGCCAGAACGCAAGGCCATGGAGAAATACCTCAAAGATGCCCTGGTCTCTGGGTTTATTCGACCCTCCACTTCACCTGCTGGAGCCGGCTTCTTCTTTGTCGGCAAGAAGGATGGGGGGCTCCGACCATGTATTGATTACAGGGGCCTGAATAAGATCACTGTGCGCAACCGATATCCCCTTCCGCTGATGTCCACAGCTTTCGACCTGCTCCAAGGCGCCACCGTCTTCACCAAGTTGGACCTACGGAACGCATACCACCTCATCCGTATCCGACAGGGAGACGAGTGGAAGACTGCCTTTAACACCCCGTCTGGGCACTACGAATACCAGGTGATGCCCTTCGGACTCACCAACGCACCAGCTGTTTTTCAGGCCCTAATCAACGACGTCTTAAGGGACATGATTAACCTATACGTTTTTGTCTACCTCGACGACATCCTTATCTTTTCCAAGACCGTGCAGGAGCACCGCCACCATGTCCGCCAGGTTCTCCAGAGGCTGCTACAGAACAATCTGTTCGCCAAGGCCCAGAAATGCGAATTTCATGTTCCCGAGGTCTCCTTTCTGGGATTTATTGTACGGACAGGCCAACTCCAAATGGACCCTGCCAAGACCCTGGCCGTCCGGGATTGGCCTACTCCCAAGTCCGTTAAGGAGGTTCAGCGGTTCTTAGGATTCGCTAACTTCTACCGCAAGTTCATCAGGAACTTCAGTTCTGTGGCAGCACCCATGTCAGACCTCACCAAAGGGACAGGTGGATCTTATGGCTGGTCTCCTCAGGCAGAAAAGGCATTCAAAGACCTCAAGGACCGCTTCTGCACGGCACCCATTCTGGTTCTCCCGGACACCTCCCAACCATTCATCGTGGAGGTGGACGCCTCGGACAGTGGTGTCGGCGCGGTGCTCTCTCAACGTTCGGAAGGAAAGCTGCACCCCTGCGCTTACTTCTCCCACCGCCTGAGTCCTGCTGAGTCCCGGTACGATGTGGGGGATTGAGAACTGCTAGCGGTCAAACTGGCCCTTGAGGAGTGGAGGCACTGGCTGGAGGGAGCACAACATCCATTCCTGGTTTGGACTGACCACAAGAACCTGGAGTACCTCCAGCAAGCCAAGAGACTGAACCCTCGACAGGCTAGGTGGGCCCTGTTTTTCAGTCGGTTTGACTTCACCCTCTCATACCGCCCCGGCTCCAAGAACACCAAACCTGACGCACTGTCCAGACTGTTCTCTGCCACTAACAGG
Organism: Neoarius graeffei; assembly: GCF_027579695.1. NCBI lineage: Eukaryota > Metazoa > Chordata > Actinopteri > Siluriformes > Ariidae > Neoarius > Neoarius graeffei. Next base: position 86,858,639 of record NC_083577.1, read on the forward strand.
GAGAATGAAGTCGGGCCTATTATCCCTGTGTCCCGGATTGTGGCCCCTGTCCGCTGGGGTATTGAGGAGGCTGTCCGACGAGCCCAACGCCAGGACCCCGGTCCTGGGACGGGGCCACCAGGCCTCTTGTACGTCCCACATCAAGCCCGGGCCAAGGTTCTCCAGTGGGGTCACTCTTCCCCTCTCACCGCCCACCCGGGAGCTCGGAGGACCCTGGACTTCCTGAAAAGACGCTTCTGGTGGCCTAACATGGAGAAGGAAGTAAGGTCATTTGTCCTGTCCTGTGAGGTTTGCACCAGAACCAAGAACCCACGACAGCGTCCCCAGGGTCTCCTGCATCCTCTGACCATTCCCCGGCGTCCCTGGTCCCACGTGGCAGTCGACTTTATCACGGGTCTCCCTGAGTCACAAGGTAACACGGTCATTTTGGTCTTAGTTGACAGATTCTCCAAGGCCTGCCGCTTCATACCACTGTGCAAACTCCCCTCTGCTCTTGAAACTGCGAAACTTTTGTTTAATCATGTCTTCCGAGTCTTTGGTCTTCCACAGGACATCGTCTCAGACCAAGGGCCCCAGTTCTCCTCCCGAGTGTGGCACGGGTTCTGCAAGGTCATCGGAGCCACTGCCAGCCTCTCCTCTGGGTTTCACCCACAGTCCAATAGTCAGACGGAGAGGCTCAACCAGGACCTGGAAACCACCCTGCGAGGCCTGGCTATGGATAACCCGACATCGTGGAGCACCTGGCTGCCATGGGCGGAGTACGCCCACAACACCCTGCAGTCATCGGCCACCAAGCTGTCGCCATTCCAGTGCCAATTCGGGTTCCAGCCACCTCTGTTCCCGGACCAGGAGGAGGACGCGGGGGTGCCCTCGGTCAACCAATATGTGAGACGGTGTCGCAAGACCTGGAGCAAGGTCAGGAAGACCCTCATACAGACCTCCAGAACCAACCAGACTCAGGCCAACCGCCATAGAAGACCTGCACACGCTTTCCGCCCTGGGCAGCGTGTTTGGCTGTCCACTAAGGACCTTCCACTGCGGGTGGAGAACCGCAAGCTTGCTCCTCGCTACATTGGCCCCTTCAACGTGGTGCGCAGGGTGAACCCTGTCTCCTACCGGCTCCAGTTGCCCCGGACTCTGAGGATCAACCCCACTTTCCATGTTTCCCTGTTACGGCCCGTACTGACGTCTACGTATGCCCCTGCCCCTAGGAACCCCCCACCCCCCCGCATCTTCCAGGGGCAGACTGTGTTCACTGTGAATCGCCTGCTTGACTCCCGCCGGGTCCGCGGCGGGTTGCAATATCTGGTGGACTGGGAGGGCTATGGTCCTGAGGAGCGCTGCTGGGTTCCTGCTCGGGATGTCCTTGATAAAGAACTATGTCGGGACTTCCATTCGGCCCATCCGGATCGCCCTGGGAACGTCAGGAGACGCTCCTAGAGGGGGGGGTCCTGTTAGGACTAGGACTGTTTTGGCCTCTAGAGGCCGCTGTTATTTCCTTTTCATGTCGTGTTTATTTTGGCCTCTAGAGGCCGCCACTGTTCCTGTGTTTTGTGTTTGTGTTAATTGCCTAATTATCTTCACCTGTGTCCTTTATTAGTTTGTCTATTTATACCCCTGAGTTCAGTCCTCTTGTCACGGAGTCTTTGTGCTGTTATGTTTATCTCCAGTTTCCTTTGTACTGTGTTTTTTGATCTTCTTAGCTTTTGAATTTTTGCACTTTGCTTTTCTTTTGGATTATACTCTTTGGTTTTTTTTTTTGTCTTTTGTTTTGCCCTGTATATAGTGTATATAGTTTAAATAAACCTTTTGATTCTTTTTCTACTTCCGCCTCACGCCTCTGCATTTGAGTCATCCCCCTGGTGGCCTAGTGGGGGTTTGCTGGATTATCACACCAACGAACCAGGTTCGAATCCCAGCAAAACCCTAACAGCTTCCTGTCAGGATGTTCTCAATGGTGCAGGTGCAGAACTTCCTGAGCACCTTAGAGGGCTTTAACCATGACAGGTTCTGCGTGATGTGGACAGCAAGAAACCAGAAACTGTCCACTTTCTCCACTGGGGCACATTACAGACACACACACACAGGTTGTGTCCATATTGTAGAGTATACACACATTAGGCAATGCACAGAGAAAATTGTGTAATGCACTGAAGTTGGGTTCATGAGAATGTTTTCACCAATGCTGCTCTGAAGGGTGTGACGCTAGAAATGGACACTCGGCTGTGTCGCTGTTTCTTCCTTTCAAAGCTGTGAACCATGTGGGGAAAAAAACAACAACCAAAAACTGGATAGCTAAGCAGGATAGATATGAACTGAATATATTTCATTAAGCTTCTTTAACCCTCAGAGATCCAGATCTACAGTGGTGCTTGAAAGTTTGTGACCCCTTTAGAATTTTCTATATTTCTGCATAAATATGACCGAAAACATCATCAGGTTTTCACACAAGTCCTAAAAGTAGATAAAGAGAACCCAGTTAAACAAATGACACAAAAATATTATACTTGGTCATTTATTTATTGAGGAAAATGATCCAATATTACATATCTGTGAGTGGCAAAAGTATGTGAACCTCTAGGATTAGCAGTTACTAATTTGAAGGTGAAATTAGAGTCAGGTGTTTTCAATCAATAGGATGACAATCAGGTGTGAGTGGGCACCCTGTTTTATTTAAAGAACAGGGATCTATCAAAGTCTGATCTTCACAACACATGTTTGTGGAAGTGTATCATGGCACGAACAAAGGAGATTTCTGAGGACCTCAGAAAAAGCGTTGTTGATGCTCATCAGGCTGGAAAAGGTTACAAAACCATCTCTAAAGAGTTTGGACTCCACCAATCCACAGTCAGACAGATTGTGTACAAATGGAGGAAATTCAAGACCCTTGTTACCCTCCCCAGGAGTGGTCCACCAACAGAGATCACTCTGAGAGCAAGGCGTGTAATAGTCGGCGAGGTCACAAAGGACCCCAGGGTAACTTCTAAGCAACTGAAGGCCTCTCTCACATTGGCTAATGTTAATGTTCATGAGTCCACCATCAGGAGAACACTGAACAACAATGGTGTGCATGGCAGGGTTGCAAAGAGAAAGCCACTGCTCTCCAAAAAGAACATTGCTGCTTGTCTGCAGTTTGTTAAAGATCACATGGACAAGCCAGAAGGCTATTGGAAAAATGTTTTGTGGATGGATGAGACCAAAATAGAACTTTTTGGTTGAAATGAGAAGCGTTATGTTTGGAGAAAGGAAAACACTGCATTCCAGCATAAGAACCTTATCCCATCTGTGAAACATGGTGGTGGTAGTATCATGGTTTGGGCCTGTTTTGCTGCATCTGGGCCAGGATGGCTTGCCATTAATGATGGAGCAATGAATTCTGAATTATACCAGTGAATTCTAAAGGAAAATGTCAGAACATCTGTCCATGAACTGAATCTCAAGAGAAGGTGGGTCATGCAGCAAGGCAACGACCCTAAGCACACAAGTCGTTCTACCAAAGAATGGTTAAAGAAGAATAAAGTTAATGTTTTGGAATGGCCAAGTCAAAGTCCTGACCTTAATCCAATGGAAATGTTGTGGAAGGACCTGAAGTGAGCAGTTCATGTGAGGAAACCCACCAACATCCCAGAGTTGAAGCTGTTCTGTACGGAGGAACGGGCTAAAATTCCTCCAAGCCGGTGTGCAGGACTGATCAACAGTTACCGCAAACGTTTAGTTGCAGTTATTGCTGCACAAGGGGGTCACACCAGATACTGAAAGCAAAGGTTCACATACTTTTGCCACTCACAGATATGTAATATTGGATCATTTTCCTCAATAAATAAATGACCAAGTATAATATTTTTGTCTCATTTGTTTAACTGGGTTCTCTTTATCCACTTTTAGGACTTGTGTGAAAATCTGATGTTTTCGGTCATATTTATGCAGAAATATAGAAAATTCTAAAGGGTTCACAAACTTTAAAGCACCACTGTACATTCGTGTAATTATCCATGATTAGCTAATCATGTGGCAGTAGCGCAACGCCTCAAGTCTGGCAGATGCAAATCAAGATCTTGAGATAATATGCTATCTGGGACTTTGACTACGGCATGTTTATTGGTGCCAAACTTCTGTTTAGTTTGAGGATTTTGGAAATATCACAGAATGGTGCAAAAAAAAAAAAGATAGAAAGACCTTGTTGTTGAGAGGTCAGAGGAGAATGGTCAGACTGGTTCAAGCAAACAGGAAGGCCATACTGTCAGAAATAGGGGTACAGTTGGAGTCTATTTCTGTCCCCCAAGGTACAATATACACTCATGTACCCCCTAGGGCTCATTATTAGACCTCAAGGTAACTATGTGGACCTTTTTAGGGCCAAAAAGGTACATACAAGTTCCCAAGTTGTATATAAAGGGTACAAATAAGTACCGTAGAGGGAACTGCACCAGTGACAAGCCACCCTTAAAGGTACAATATTTAAATACTATTGGCTGGTGTTCAGTGGTATATCAGATATATTCCATTCAGCTAGCATGATACTGAAGGAGTCGAAGACGAGTAGCTGAATGGAATATACCTGATAGACCATGAAAAACACCAGCCATTATTATTCATCTCATCTCATTATCTGTAGCCGCTTTATCCTGTTCTACAGAGTAGCAGGCAAGCTGGAGCCTATCCCAGCTGACTACGGGCGAAAGGCGGGGTTCACCCTGGACAAGTCGCCAGGTCATCACAGGGCTGACACATAGACACAGACAACCATTGACACTCACATTCACACCTACGGTCAATTTAGAGTCACCAGTTAACCTAACCTGCATGTCTTTGGACTGTGGGGGAAACCGGAGCACCCGGAGGAAACCCACGTGGACACGGGGAGAACATGCAAACTCCGCACAGAAAGGCCCTCGCCGGCCACGGGGCTCGAACCCGGACCTTCTTGCTGTGAGGCGACAGCGCTAACCACTACACCACCGTGACACCCTCTCTCAAAATCTTCCGTATTTAATAAAGCAAACCTGATGGCCATGCTTGTTTACAAATTGTCCCAGTCGCTCATTAGCGAGGAAGTTTTATGTCTCTGACATGCCATATCATGTCTTGACAACCATGCGATATCGTAAACCATATTCAACGCTCATTCTCCATTGGGTAGAGTGATGTAATACATGTAGGATAAGTGATATGCTAATGATATTGCATGCTATCAAACCAAATGAATGAAACCCACTAGAAGGGAATAGAACACGTTTTTATTCCATGGAAAAAGTGTCCTGTATGTATAATAGTGTACTTTATTTTCTGAGCGTACCATAATTCAAACAAGCACTCTTTACAACCATGCTGAACAGAAAAGCAGCTCTGAATATGCAAAAGATATCAAATCTTGAGACGGATGGGCTACAAAAGCAGAAGACCTCACTGGGTTCCACTTTTTTCAGTCAAGAGCAGGCTACAATAGCACAGGTTCACCGAAACTGGACCGTTCAACTGTCATTCAACTGATGTTTTTTGTTTTCTGCCCCCTTCTGTGTAACCTCCGGAGAATGTTGTGTGTGTAAATCCCAGGAGATCAGCAGTTTCTGAAATACTCAAACCAGCCCAAAATTTCTGACATGCTTTTTTTTTCAATCAGTTTGCTTATATACATCAGAACTCTTTGACTACGTTCAGACTGCACCCTGAAACGACCCATATCCGATTTTTTTGCCCATATGCGACCTGTATCCGATTTGTTATTGACAATCTGAACGACACAGATCCGATTTTTTTCACATGCGACCCAGGCCGCTTGGATATGTGGTCCTAATTCCGATGCATATCCGTTATTTTCACATGCGACTGCAGTCTGACCGGACAGGTCGCATTCATGCGACCTACACGTCATCAACAAGAGACAAACGTCACTATTCTGCGTTGGCTAATCCCGCCTCCTTGGTGGAAAACAACAACATTTGTACAGGTTTCAGAATTTAAATAGACTTTTATAGAATTTATCAAGCTAATGGTGGATTTGGTAGGGACCTGGATGTTGATCTGTTAGCCTGATTAAATAAAACAGTTTCTATAACTGATTTATAACTTAAACCATCCTGTATTACAAGATTATAAGATTGTTCTGGAAATTTCCAGTAATTTGACACCTTCGGTCTCATTAGTCTGCTGCCCACATTAATCAGATTATTGTGTGAGTTCCGCCGCCGCCACAAAAACCACATCGCCAGGTCTCGCCTCATCTCCATGCTTTACTTGCAAACTTGAAGAGTGCGCTTTTTTTTTTTGTTTACGTATTACGTAGATGTGCTTATTACGTGTCAATTTGCGCATGCGGGACACTTTTGGGTCGTTTTCCGTTCATATTGGAGATCGCATACAAGTCTCATATAATTGGTAATGTGAACGGCCTAACAAAAAAATCGGATTTCACAACAAATCGGATATGGGTCGTTTCAGGTTGCAGTCTGAACGTAGTGATAGATTCATCAACACAGTGTGATATACATGGAGGAAATGTGTCTGAGTCACAGTTGGCTTGTAAACACAACACTGCATACAGTAAACCTGTGAGGCTGGAAAACACTTACAGCCTCGCCTCTGAAAACTATAAAACATGTTAATGTTCATGAGGTAAGCGCCGCAGAGATTAGCCATAGCAACCAAGTGGCTTTGCACTAAGCTTTATCTTGGTGATGAAAATGATTGGCCATGACTATAAAAAAAAAGGCAAATGAAATAAGAAAGGTCTCGCTGACAGCATGTGGAGAGACATGTGTAAGGCAGTGAATAACACTCAGGGATAAAAAAAAACAAAACACCAGGAAGGACATCATGTTGGTGTCTTGAATAGTCTTGAAATCAAAGACTGATTCATCTCTTGTAGGTCTGATTCTGATGACATACTAGTAGGCTGGTGTTTGGGTCATTTTTATTCATCTTAGAGTTCGATTTGAGAGAATACCGCTGTGATCATGTCCAAGTCCAAAGGGCAGAGCAGAATCAGGTGAACCTCAAGGTATAAATGACTAAAAATACATAAAGATGTTACACGGTGGCATGAAGATATGAAGTTTATCTTTGAATGGTGAGCATATTCACGAGTGAGTGGTGCAAACGAGAATGAATGTTTCAACACGAAAAGATAAACTTCGTATCTTCGTGCCACAGTGTAGTGTTCTTTACATTATATGGAAGAGAGGAACCGTCAGGGCCTTCTAAACCTTCAGAGAAGCCCAAATATATCAGTATTTCAAATGCTATATTTAATTTCTTTCATTATTTCATAATTTCATGATAATTATTCTCTTCTAATTCGGCCTCATTTTCTATCAAATTAGCTTCAGGAATGAAAGGGTTACTGTCCTGAAAACATTAAAATCGAGTTATGCAATGAGATTGTTGTGTTTGGTGTCTCTAGGCTGAGAAGAGTTTAGAGCTGCTCCCTCATTGGTTCGGACTTCATTGCTGGGACAGAAGGCCATGGCGGTGTATGTTTATGTAGGAAGTGACAGATGAATTAATTAACCAATCTGATTTTGATTTATAGTGGGAGGAGCCAAAAATGTATCGCCCTCAGCCTTCTCGAAGGCCAACGTGAGCTTAACCACGAGTCTGCACAGCAGTGACGTCACCTTCCAGCCGGTGTAGCGTTCATCAGTAGTGTCAGCGAATGCTAATAAAGCGGTCAAGCCAGTGCTTGCTAACTATCGAGAGCAAGTAGCACAGACTAACGACCGAGAAACTAAGATTTCCGTCTCCAGACTCTTCTTCTACGCTGCACGCTTGCTACTCACTCAGACTTAAGGATTCATTTCCCCGTGGAATGTACTGAGTTACTTTTAAAATCAACATCGACAGCTACACACAACGGAGCGACCTGGCAGCCTGATGCTAATCCCTTACGAAATCCTTTACCCTGTTGGTTTTTTGGTGTCTGGCTCAGTTTTGGCTGAGCTCAAGTCCCAGCTCTAATGCCGCTTTTCCACTACCAACGCGGCTGAGCTGGGCTGAGCCGTGCCGTGCTGAGTTGGGCTGAGTCGGGCTGAGCGGGGCTGTTGGAGTTGCATTTCGACTACAACTGCGCTGAACCGTGCTGGCTGGAAGTGGGTGGACACATTGGGTGGAGTTAGCGAAAGTGGGTGGACGTCAGGTGATGTCGTTAAGCAGCGCAAACAGTGACATCAGTGAGCTTTTAAGTGGTAGTCTCACGACCTGAATAGTAAACAATAAACATGGAGGACATGGAGTCGTTAGTGTTGCTGGTCTTGGTGCTGTGGCTTGTTGTCACCGACAACGCCAACAGATACTGGCAAGAGCGTATAGATGAGGCGAGGCGCATAAGGGTTCAGAAATTCTCGTAATTCGTAATTCTTCTCCTTCCGGGTTTGTGGTGTTGACAGATCCCAGCGCGCTCGCGGGGCGTGTGTGGGCATGTGAGGACACTCCTCCTCACCAATCAGTGCACAGGGGAGTGTCTGCTCACGCCCCCAACCTCACTCGGCTCGGTTTGGCTCGCTTCAGCCCCACTCCAAAACCGTGCGAGTTTTAGGGGCTAAGCAGGGCTGAAGCGAGCTGAGTCGTGCTGGTTTTTGGTAGTCGAAACGCGAGCCGTGTCGGGCTGAAGTGAGCTGAAGCGAGCTGAAGTGAGCTGAAAAAGGGTAGTGGAAAAGGGCCATAATAGTACTGGCTCACCACTGTTGGCATGTTATATCTCAACTTTATTATTCTTCCACATACGTAATATACAGAAGAACAAAATGCCATTTTCTAACGGACCAAGGTGCACAGACAAAGCAAACAACAAATACTGAAGATAAAACAGTAAACATGAAATATTGTAAATAAATATGGGAAACATTAAATATGGCAGCCTCCCATGAACGTACAAACCAGGCCCGACTCTGCTGAGCTTCTGAGATCAGACAAAATCAGCTGTGTTATTCTGCGTTGGGTTATTTTATGTTGTCTGATGTCATCTTATGTGAGGTTGTGGTACATTGTGTTATGAGATGTTTCCACAGATTTTACCAGCTCTTGCAATATTTAAGCAGCTTTTCCAACCAGCTCTTGCTTCTGGCCGTACCACTCTGACAACGGCATAACACAACCTGACATAACTCAGCCTAGTATACGTCACAACACAACATACCACAACCGAACATAACACCACATGACACTTCATAACGTCAAATGAAATTGCAAAAACAGTGCAGACAAAAGACAGTGTGACATCACGTAGAGCAGGGGCTCTCAACCTTTTCTACTTTAAGGCCCACCTATTCATACTTGTAACGAGTCGAGGCCCATTAAAAAAAGATCCCTAATTATTTTGACTCATTTATTCTATTAGAATCTAATAATCTACTGTAGAGTGTACTAATGGGATGCGACAACACTCTCTGTTACAGATGGGAACCCAGGAATTAAATAAATAAAATAAAAACAAACTGATTTAAATCGTAAGTATTGTATTTAAAACTATATGGATGTACCAGAAGCCAAACCCATGCATGCAGGGCATTCTCAGTCAAAAGGGATTAATGATTTCAAAGTTGTTGTTTTTTTAAGATTGTGTGTATTTTGTATTTGTAATTATTTGTATTTGTACATGCATGACCCCACCAGCTCTGCTGATCAACTTCTCATCTCATCATCTCTAGCCGCTTTATCCTGTTCTACAGGGTCGCAGGCGGGCTGGAGCCTATCCCAGCTGACTACGGGCGAAAGGCGGGGTACACCCTGGACAAGTCGCCAGGTCATCACAGGGCTGACACATAGACACAGACAACCATTCACACTCACACTTGCGGTCAATTTAGAGTCACCAGTTAACCTAACCTGCATGTCTTTGGACTGTGGGGGAAACCGGAGCACCGGGGAGAACGGGGAGAACATGCAAACTCCACACAGAAAGGCCCTTGCCAGCCCCGGGGCTCGAACCCAGGACCTTCTTGCTGTGAGGCGACAGCGCTAACCACTACACCACCGTGCCACCGCTGATCAACTTATTGTGTTTAAATAAGAAGTCATTCATTCATTCCGAATTGGAAAATTATCCATCCGTTGAGTTCCCCGACATCTCAAACGACCCAGTGCTGCAGACATTGTTCTACACGGACACACAGATGAAAACCTGGAAGAGCATGGAGGAGAACGACTTTGTATATGTGTCTGGGTTAAAGATCTGGGGATCATGACACTGCAAGATAAATCCTGTATCATTTTTGCCCGGGTAAGGAGTTGTTTCTGGGCTTTTTGTACGCATCTTTGAGAAGGTTGCTAGGACACTACAAGTTTTAGTATCAGGTGTAAACAAACCACAGCCACTTGATTCTCAATCCTCCCTGCTCTTCTCTTCCAGCAGACATCACAGATCCATATAATTTACCCACAGACATATTTATTTATTCATCTCTCTCTCTCTCTGTGTGTGTGTGTATGCGCGCACGCATGTGCATGCGTGAGTTAAATGTAGAGGAGGAACTTGACAAAAATAAAGGCTTTTTCTTCTTAATTTACCTACAAATGTATTTACTTTATTTACTCCACTTGAAAAGTAATTAATGTGACATATAAGTCAAAGAATAAGAAATAACAGGACAAGCTGTTTCACATAATTAAGTTGATGCAATTTCCAATAACTGCACATCAAAATGTTTCAATACTAATCTTTTTAAAATATTAGAGAACACAATCTTCTTTTTATCCAGTTATGGTTACATTTCATGTTGCGGCACGGCCATGAAACAAGTCAGTTCCTGTCATCACCAACTTCCTCTTCTTCTTCTTTTACTTCCGTTAAGTCAATAAGACAAACAGCAACAACAAATGCAGCTCATCATGTTATCAAGAAACTGTAAAGCACAAAGTCCTCCATCTTGAAGACTTTCCTGGTCTTAAAGTTAGAGTTTTACTTCTAACTCCAGTCCTCCTGAGAGAAAACGTCACCGTATCTACAATTACACACGTTTTATAAATCTGTTTGTGGAGCTTTTGTCCCAGTGTGAGCTGTGGGAACGCTGTACTACAGGAACGATAATGTTCTAGAACAAGGGCGTTAATATAAACCTCACAACCGGCACTGCTGTCAGAGATGCTGTTCTAGAAAATTAATCAACACCTTCTGACCAATCAGATTTGAGAATTCAGCAGCGATGTGGAATAATAGAAAAGTAGGGTGGTGTTTTTCAAAGGGAATGATTTGTGCTGTTGTTGTTGTTGTTTTGCAATGTGTAAGACATTCCCTCACATCCCCAGCCAAGTCAAGTGAAACCCCATATACAGTCCTGTGCAAAACTCTTGGCCCCCTATTTTTTTCATACAAACTTTGTTATAGATTTCGATTTTATGACTTCTACATTCATTATCGAGTCACAACATTACAAAAACATTTTAGAGTCCAAACATTTGGGTTATTTTCCAGCACAAAATTAAATGTTACAGAAAAAAAAATGTTTGTAATATATCTGAGCAGCATATTCCATAAGAGCGCACTTTTCAGATTAAAAAAGAAAACATAATGAAGGCTGCTGGGTTTTGGTGCAAAGTGAAGAAGCGAGTGTAACAGTCAAAGTGTCCAGAAGAACTGTGGCTGGTTCTGGAAGATGCTCAGTAAAACCTACAGCTCATTTCCGCATAAAACCGCACTCACTGGACCTGAGAATACTATTTTTTTTAAAAAGTAAAGGGTCATCTCACACCAGATACTGACTTTGTTTCATTTACAGTATTATGGCTTACTGATTACTGTTTATAGTATTTTTTAATGTTGAAACATTTAATTTCATTATTTTTTAAGCCATTTTTGGTCAACAGCATTTCTTTACACGTGCCTAAGACTTTTGTACAGGACTATATCTCAGTCATTCTATAAATATTCCTCTCTCTCTCTCTCTCTCTCTCTCTCATGCATAATATTAGTACACTTGCCAGTTCTAGGTGAACACCGCCTACTGCTTTTAGTTCTAAAAAATACAGCATTACAAAACAATCAGTGAACGCTGGATGATTCGTTCTTCTGATTTCACTTCAGCTGTTTTTGGCGCATGGGATACAAGTCTACAGAGTTAAATAGTCATATTAAGTGAAGCCGAGAGCCAATGGAACGGCGCAATAATGATACTGATGTTGAATCTAAATTGCTCCATGGTTCTAGCCAATCACCAATGAGCTCACATGTTACAACAAACCGTGTCAGTATGTTCATGGTGCAGTGTTGTAGTCGAGTCACTAAACCTCGAGTCTTAGTCCAGTCTCGATTCCCCAGTGTTCAAGTCCGAGTCAAATCATTAAAGAAAATTTCGAATTGAATCCACTATTGATCCGAGTCCAAGACTCCAACCACCACATTTGACGGTGGCTGTTTTAGCGCCATTAACATTAGTTTGTTCCTGAACATGCCGTATGAACAGGTGAATGTGCTTCTCTTTATCAGGGAGTGTGAAGTATTCTGTCAGAGATGGTTGGGAGACGGATGTAAGTGCAGAAGGTGTGTTTATTAATACAAGTGAATACGGTAACCAATCCAGAACGGCAGGCAAAATCATAAAATGGTGAAACTGGCGACAGGTCAAGCGAGGCACAAACAGGCTATCGTAGACTCGGCAGAATCACAGACGAGAAAAAGGAAATCAGGGATCAGGAAACCAAACAAGGAAATAAGGCTTGGTAATGTGTCAGCAACGCAACTCAATACTTCGCAAAGTACAGTAAGTGTGTTTTCACAGTTTTTATATTGGTGCGCTGATTGTGCCTTAATCCTGTGCAGGTGCGAGTCGTTTACGTGCCTGAGAGTCTATCTGATGCACAGGGTGTGAAATCTTGCACAAAATTAGTATAAAAATTAATGTAGATATAAATATCTTAAGCCAAATTATTATGGCACGTAAAAAAAAAAAAAGAAGAAATCCGAGTCCTCGTCTCCAATTTACGAGCCCGAATGCAGTTAATACACGAGTCCGAGTCCAAGTCCGAGTCATCAGTGCTCAAGTTCAAGTCAAGTCACGAGTCCTTAAAATTAGGGCCCGAGTTAGACTTGAGTACCACAAGCCTGTTATGGTGATCACAAACAATGAAAACTCAGAATAATAATAAAAAAAAAAGAGATTCCCTATGAGAACAAGTTCAAGGCGACTTGGTCGTCAGATCATCCATGCATCAAGGCATCAAGACGAGGTGCGAAGCAGCATTTTATGAAGTATGCTGGTCCAATTTCCTGATCAATTTTCTTCAAATATGGCACTCAGAATGCAGGAGAATGTGCCATTTTACACTGCTTTTTTCCCCACGGCTGTGTTATACAATCTGACCTACCACTTTTCATTCTCAGGGGTTTGGCAAGTATGTGTCATCAGCTCGTTGTAAGGTAAATTCATGCATCCTGTCTACAGCAGACATTTCTCACACTTTCACTTCCTTCTTTCAGACACCAGCAATAGGTTCACTGCTCCTTTAACAGCCATCAGACTCTTATATGATGCTTTTCCACCGTCAGTCACCAGTCCTACAGAAAAACCGGGTGGACATGGCCTTAGACAAGGAGGACAGAGCCCCATGGGACTCTTAACTATCTTATTAACAGCTGTTTCTTTATGTGATGATGAAGGTAGGTTTATTTATTTATTTATTTATTTATTTCGTCATTCAGTACTTAGAACTTCTCATTTGTCTCAAAGTCTAATCTGTGCAGCCTAATATCACTTGCATTAGATCAATGCTCACATGGTAGACAAAAGAAATGATATTTTTGTTTAGGAGTACCTTAATTGTTTAAAAGAATTTAATAAAAATTAATGGTGATGATTAAGCGTAAGGCTGAGTTTGTACCAAAAGTGTTGCACAAACATAACAAAGATTACAAAAAGATTGAAAGTATTACAGTATGAAAGTAGATGCCTTTGTTTTATTTTATTTTGGATTTTAATATAATGCACCTGCCTTGCACATTCTAATATTTAAGATTAATATAAAGTGTTTGAAAAAGGCAATTTATTGTCAAAAAAAGAAATGAAACACATAAAACAACATTTTTAATATCTTGCAATATTGTTTAATACTTTTGCCTGTAAAAGAAGTTCTTGAATGCAGACTTAGGTGCAAAATAAACATGAATAAACATAAGATATTTGGGTGTTGTTGATTTCCAGAAACATTTGTGGCATGAAAAAATATTGATTTAAAAAAATATATATGGAGAACTTATTTATAGTGAGAACTAATGCCGCTTTTCCACTACAAACGCGGCTGAGTCGGGCTGAGCCGTGCCGTGCTGAGTTGGGCTGAGTCGGGCTGAGTGGGGCTGTTGGAGTTGCATTTCGACTACAACCGCGCTGAACCGTGCTGGCTGGAAGTGGGTGGACACATTGGGTGGAGTTAGCGAAAGTGGGTGGACGTCACGTGTCGTTAAGCAGCGCAAACAGTGACATCAGTGACCTTTTAAGCGGTAGTCTCACGACCCGAATAGTAAACAATAAACATGGAGGACATGGAGTCGTTAGTGTTGCTGGTCTTGGTGCTGTGGCTTGTTGTCACCGACAACGCGGACAGATACTGGCAAGAGCGTATAGATGAGGCGAGGCACATAAGGCTTCAGAAATTCTCGTAATTCGTAATTCTTCTCCTTCCGGGTTTGCGGTGTTGACAGATCCCAGCGCGCTCGTGAGGCGTGTGTAGGCATGTGAGGACACTCCTCCTCACCAATCAGTGCACAGGGGAGTGTCTGCTCACGCCCCCAACCTCACTCGGCACGGCTTGGCTCGCTTCAGCCCCACTCCAAAACCGTGCGAGTTTTAGGGGCTAAGCAGGGCTGAAGCGAGCTGAGTCGTGCTGGTTTTTGGTAGTCGAAACGCGAGCCGTGTCGGGCTGAAGTGAGCTGAAGCGAGCTGAAGTGAGCTGAAAAAGGGTAGTGGAAAAGGGCCATAATAATGTGCAACGGTTTTGTGGCTTTTCAGTGGCTGTATTTGGATTAGTAAAAAAGAAAAAAAATTACATCATGATGTATTTTGCGAATTTGTTACATAGAAAATTAGACAATACACACGATAGATAGATAGATAGATAGATAGATAGATAGATAGATAGATAGACAGACAGACATCTCGAGGCTCCAGGCTGCATGTGACGTTTACTCCACAGCACAGTAATCATCTACCATGGGGTCAAATGCAAACAAGAACACAATAATCCATCCTTTTGATGTTAAAGTTGCTCACTGAGTTAATAATAAGTCATGTGTGAATTTGATTTAAAATGTCCAATCAATCACACATCTTTAATGAATTAATCAAACCCATGAACGTGTGTATCCAAGCAACTAGCAGATATCTTCTTGTTAAAAGAGCCTGCTAACAGGTGTACTTCAGTTCAATCTTCTTCTTTTAGTTTTTATGTCTCGCTCTAAACAGCTGCACATACAGTATATCCATTGATATCTGTTCATGAAAATTACTTCCTGAATTTTTGAGACTGGATTTTAATACAGACCAATCAGAGAAGCAGACGCCATGAGCGTCTTTTCTACTTTATAAACATTACTAAAGTTTTAAACAATATTCCTGAACTTTCCACCAGTTCCACCAAATTTGAACACATTTGAAGGTCAGCGTTGACTTTGGTGCTCGGACCCCTACAGTACATATAATTAGGAGTTATTCCAAGAAATCGAGTCGTACATCATGAGCTGATCGCCGATGAGGCACGTAGCACCGAGATTGAGTGGAATAATTGTTTTATTCTCTCCACATTCACTGGATTTTGAGAAACAGAGCGTTTTTATTTTTTGCAAATTCGATAAATAAAAACATTATCCAAAACGTCCGACAAAATAATTTCTGCTTAGAATGTAAACAAACCGGCGAAATGACAGGAGCAATTTGTTGTAATAAAAATGCTATAATAATAATCTCATCTCATAAGATACATTCTTACCATCAAATACTTTCATTCCATATTTTGTTGCTTTTTTTGTGGTTTTGTTTTCGAGTCGAGTTTTTAATTTCGTCCTCGGTTGGTTCAGCAACATGCTCTGCCATTTTGTTTTTCTCTACTCATGGTATATTAGCTGATAACCTAGTAGTAGAGTAGCCAATCAGAGTGCGTGATTGCTCATGTCCGGTGAATGTGGATAGAATAATAATAATAATACAGATATAAAGAGAATATAGATGTGACATACACTACTGTTCAAAAGTTTGGGGTCACCCACACAATTTTGTGTTTTCCATGAAAAGTCACACTTTTATTTACCACCATAAGTTGTAAAATGAATAGAAAATATAGTCAAGACATTCTTCTGGCCATTTTGAGCATTTAATCGACCCCACAAATGTGATGCTCCAGAAACTCAATCTGCTCAAAGGAAGGTCAGTTTTATAGCTTCTCTAAAGAGCTCAACTGTTTTCAGCTGTGCTAACATGATTGTACAAGGGTTTTCTAATCATCCATTAGCCTTCTGAGGCAATGAGCAAACACATTGAACCATTAGAACACTGGAGTGAGAGTTGCTGGAAATGGGCCTCTATACACCTATGGAGATATTGCACCAAAAACCAGACATTTGCAGCTAGAATAGTCATTTACCACATTAGCAATGTATAGAGTGGATTTCTGATTAGTTTAAAGTGATCTTCATTGAAAAGAACAGTGCTTTTCTTTCAAAAATAAGGACATTTCAAAGTGACCCAAAACTTTTGAACGGTAGTGTATGTACCGTAACATAACAACCCTGGCCATTGGGTATATATAATCCTGGGACAAAATACATATTTGATCACGATACGCCACTCAACCAATAACCAAAATAGTCTAAAGTTTGCTTCTTTGAACAAGAGCAACAAGGTTAAAGGAAATAACTAGTACAGAATGTGTAGATCCACTAGTTTGCATCATGCTAGCACTTGTAAAGACCCAATTAACCCAGTAACCACTTGTTACTTAGTAGGACAAGTTGGCAGAATATACAGTATAAATAATTCAATGGTGTTTCTTTATGTTTATGAATTAAAAGACACTTCATGTTTTAAAGTAATGTTGTAAAATAAATTAATGCATGTCCAGTAGGATGCTGTGTGCGCGGGTGTGGGCGGGGCTGGAGTAGGGTAGCGGAAGGAAGAAAAAGGATATGTAGTCAGCGCGGCAACCGGAGCAGTTGTTGTATTGCGAGTTTCACACAATAAATCCTCGGAAAGAAGCCATCGTGTGAAGCCTTGTATATAAACTTATATAAGTTTATCCAGAGGGAAGTTAACCCCGGAGTAGGTCATTACTCCGGCCCTGGAGACCCAACGCACCAGGAAACTGAGATTCCTCTCCCCGATCTCCTAACTACGGTTGGGAAAACATCAGGAAAGGTTAACACTGGCGACCCCGGCAGGACAGTTACACATACAACACCGGTGAGCATATTTATACCTCATGGGACCGGAGATATTGGCAAAATAGTAAAGTGGCATTTATTTTTCTTAACAACGAAAACAAGATGGCGGCCCCCAGTCAGATACACCTGAATAAAAGTAAACACGAACTCGGCAACGTAACCAGCCACTCTAACCCTGCGATGTCGCTGACTATGGCGAATGAAGGAGAAATAATGAATGTAGACAAACATTATGGTCGCAAGACACAAAATAACCCTTTTTCATGTGATGAGAGAATGTTATATGCAAGTGCTACGAGCTATATACCCATCCAATCTCTGAACTTATCCGATTCTAATCCGTTTAAGACTGATGTGGAGAGAGACTATAAAGCTGAAGTGCGATGCAAACCACCCTGCACTCACATGCATAACATTGATGGTTATGGGCAGGTAGAAATGCCATCCACAGCTACTGTTGCAACCCCCAGCACAAATCCCTTTGCCACTGTTCACTCAGGGAGTTTTATTCATAGCACTCCTGTTTTCAGTCATGCCCCTCAGTCAAAGCCATTGCCCCACTCTGCCCATCTTAAAGCATCTAAAGACTCTTATCAAGCACGCTTATCGCAAGATGGCAATACAGTTATGCAATTAATGTCTCATTCCCCAAAATGCGAGCAACGCCAACTCCGTAGACATAGCCGCCGCCCCTGCTCCGTACGCTACCAACCCTCATCAGAGAGTGAGG
This sequence comes from Neoarius graeffei, assembly GCF_027579695.1. Classification (NCBI taxonomy): domain Eukaryota; kingdom Metazoa; phylum Chordata; class Actinopteri; order Siluriformes; family Ariidae; genus Neoarius; species Neoarius graeffei. The sequence goes on from NC_083577.1 coordinate 86,876,722, forward strand.
ATGATAGCGATGCTAGGGAAAGAATCCCCACCCTCCGTCCTGGCCAGTATGATGGCACCACGCCGTGGACAGAGTTCCTGCACCGGTTTGAGAGCTGTGCCAAGGCAAATCATTGGACTGAAAAGACTAAAGCCGTCCAGTTGAAGTTTTGTCTGGTTGGCGCAGCAGGGGCAATCGTGCATAAGAACCCTCGGTCCACTCAGTGGGACTATAGCCGCCTAGTGGAGGAAGTCGAAAATGCATATGGCTCTTCATCAGAGCATGCAGCTGCCATTGCCATCGAACTAAGACAACGTGTTCGCAAGTCAGGCGAAGCTCTCCATTCATTAAGGGATGACATATATGGTAAAGTGTCAGTGGCATACAGTGATAGGACTGAGAAAGAGCAAGACGCAATAGGCGTTGAAGTTTTCACTCATGCCATAGGAGATGCAGACGTTGTACAAAAGCTGTTAGAAAAGCGACCGCAGACCTTAGCTCAAGCCTATGACATTGCTCACCGTTACGAAACCACCAAGCGAGCAGCGTCACATGTCACCACCCTTATGCACTCAGGGGCACGGGGTCTTTCTGAACGCAAACCCCGCACTGCAGCTATGGTGAGGGAAAGGACTGAAGGGGGGGAAATGGATATTCTCACCGCCATCCCGGGGGTCAACAACAAACCTGCTAGCCCTGAATTTCAACAAACAGTCCCCCGAAAAACATATAAAAACACTAAGTGGGAGGAAATTCGCTGCCACAACTGCTCAGGTATTGGGCACATGAAGAGAAATTGCCCCTCTCCCAGGAAAACGAACAGGACAGTTCATCAGTACCCGAACACCTCTCGCGAGAGCTCCGGGCCCACCGTCCTTCATTTCAAAACCCACGGTCATGAAATGAGCATCCATCTGATGGTTTATGAGTTGGACGTCTGTGCTGTGCTGGACAGTGGAGCACGGCGGAGTGTGTTTCCCCTGTGCTGTTACAACGCCATTCACCCCGATGTTAGGCCTGTACTTCAGCCATCTATGGTGAAGACGCTGCTGGGGGTCGGACCGGGTGATGTTCCGGTGATAGGGGAGGTCCAGCTCCTTGTCCAGATTAACAACCGGCAGGTGAGCGTGAATTTCCTGGTGGCCGATATTGCTGGTGAAGAGGCACTCCTAGGCCACCCATTCCTCACTCAAGCCCAAGCGCGGCTTGACTTTGGCACCAATCGCATCATCCTGTTTGGTGAGGAAGTGCCTTATTTTAGCACTGTGAGCCAGTCAAAGATCCAGGCTGTAAGGGTTTCTCGGACGGTGGTGGTGGAGGCCGGGGCGGAGTATGTCATAAGAGGCAAAGTCCCTGTTAAAAGGTGCCTGGAAGGGGAGGTGATGCTAACTCCTACCAGGGGTTTCGTAGGGAGACACAAAGTGCTAGTTGCTCGTGTGCTGCTTGAAGCCCGGCCCTTTAAGGGTGTGCCCCTCCGTGTATTTAACCCTGGCAACACTTCTGTCACCATCAGGAGAGGCACTATTGCAGGTGTCCTCCAGCCTGCGCAAGCTCTGCCGCCCAGCAGCACCACGGATATGGCCGAACTACTAGAGCACCATGAGGTCCCCCAGCACCTGCAAGAGCTTTACCAGCAGAGCGCTGCTGAGCTTGAACGTGAACAGCAGTTTCAGCTCACCCAGCTTCTATGCAGGTATGGAGCGGTGTTCTCGACAGGGCCTAATGACCTCGGCCGTACCAGCCTTGTGCAACATGACATCATGGTCCGGCCAGGTGCCGCCGTGAAGCAGCAACCGCGTCGCATGGCCTGGGAGAAACAACGGGATGCTGACCAGCAAATAGAGCAGGGCCTGGAGGCTGGAGTGGCCCGTCGCAGCAACAGCAGCTGGGCCTCGCCCATCGTGATGGTCCGTAAGAAAGATGGAACGTACCGCCTCTGTGTTGACTATCGGGCACTGAACGACTGCACTATCAAGGATGCCTACCCGCTGCCCCGTATCCAGGACACGTTGGACACTCTTTCCACTGCCAAGTGGTTCAGCACGCTGGACCTCGCGTCTGGATACTGGCAAGTGGAGCTGACACCACGAGCCCACCGAGCTGCCGCTTTCTGCACCAGAAACGGATTGTTTGAATGGAATGTCATGCCATTCGGGTTATGCAATGCCCCGGCAACGTTCCAACATTTAATGGACCGGGTGTTAGCTGGCATGCAGTGGGAAACATGTCTTGTATATTTAGATGACATCATAGTGCTAGGGCGAGACGTGTCCGAGATGTTACACCGTCTCAGTCAAGTATTTGACAGGCTACAACAAGCAAACTTGAAACTGAAGCCGGCGAAATGTTGCCTCTTCTGACGACAGGTAGCTTACTTGGGGCACGTTGTCTCCGAGGAAGGAGTGGCTTCAGACCCTGCCAAGATACAGAAGGTACGGGATTGGCCTACGCCCACTTCGGTTCAAGAAGTTCGCCAGTTCATTGGGTTGGCATCGTACTACCGAAGATTTGTCAAGGATTTTGCAACAGTAGCTGGACCCCTCCACGCTTTAACTAAGAAATACGCTCGGTTCCAGTGGACTGTGGAATGTCAACAGGCTTTCGACCAACTCAAATACCTGCTGACCACCTCCCCAGTCCTGGGCTACCCATTAGACGAAGGGAATATGGTACTGGACACTGACGCAAGTGATGTCGGCATTGGTGCTGTACTTTCTCAAGTGCAGCTAGGCAGAGAACGTGTGCTGGCCTATGGGAGTCGCCGACTGTCCAAAACTGAGCAGAATTATTGCACCACCCGGCGAGAATTGTTAGCGGTGGTTGAGTTCACATCACATTTCCGACAGTACCTCCTTGGACGGTCATTCACTGTCCGCACCGACCACAGCAGTCTTCGTTGGCTGACAAAGATGAGGGAGCCTGAGGGTCAGCTGGCCAGGTGGCTCGAGAGACTCGGCGAGTATAACTTCAACATTGTCCATCGTCCTGGCCGGCTGCATGCTAATGCGGACAGCCTCTCCCGACAGCCTTGTAGACAGTCATGCCCATGTCAACTGCCAGGGCCATCTCCTTACCCGAGGAAGGTCTGCCATCAGGCCGTGCAGTGCGATCTGGACTCTGTTCAAAGTCTGACGGTGCAGACTCCAGTGGGGGTGGACGGACACCTAACCATGATAAGAGCAAGTTCAGTGGGGGTAAATGCTCCACCTCATGACTCCCCACCATTCAGTGGTTGGTCTACCCAAGAGTTACGACAGGCACAGGTGGCTGACCCAGACATTTCACCTGTCAAGGCATGGCTAGAGGCTGGTGAAGAGCGGCCTTTATGGACCACCATCTCATCCCATAGTCCAGCCACCAAGGCCTATTGGAGCCAGTGGAGGCGCCTCTTTGTCCGAGATGGCATTTTGTTTAGGTGGTTTTACTGCCTGGATGGTGCCCAGTTTTATCCCCAAGTGATATTACCACGTGTGTTTCGTTCGGATGTCCTAGGGCAGATGCATGAAGGTCCCGTTGGAGGGCACTTCGGAACAGAGCGCATGGTGTCACGGCTTCAGACACGATACTACTGGTATCGAATGCGAGAAGACGTTAGTCTATGGTGTCAGACATGCACCAGCTGTGCATCCAAGGCAAGGCCCCATAAAACACCTCAGGCTCCTATGGGAACTGTCCGAGTTGGAGCACCGATGGAGCGGGTAGCACTGGACATTATGGGTCCGCTGAATGAGACCGAGCGCAGAAACCGCTATGTGCTCGTGATCCAGGACTATTTCACGAAGTGGGTGGAGGCTTTTCCCCTGCCCAACGAAAAGACAGAGACGGTGGCGGAAGTGCTTGCCTCCGAGTGGGTGAGCCGTTTTGGTGCTCCACATACTTTACACAGTGACCAAGGTAGAAATTTCGAATCTGAAGTGTTCCAGAAGATGTGCGCTCTGTTCGGTGTCGAGAAGACACATACTACCCCATTCCGACCGCAGTCAGACGGCCAGGTCGAGCGTTTCAATTCTACCTTGCAGAAGATCCTGGCCACGACCGCTGAGCGTTGCCACTGGGATTGGGACCTTATGATTCCCTATGCAGTTATGGCCTACAGATCAACCAGGCACAGTGCAACCGGCCTCACTCCCAATTTCATGATGTTTGGCCGGGAAGTGTGTGAGCCAGCAGACCTGGTGACTGGCCTTCCTCCTGACTCAGAGGATGCTCCTACTGCTCTTGAGTATGTCCAGCGCCTCCGTGAACGACTGGAGCTAGCTCATCAGATTGCTAGGGACGCACTTGGGGAGTCAGTGGAGCGCGCAAAGAGACAATATGACAAAAATTGCTGTCGTACACAATATTGTGTTGGAGATGCTGTGTGGTACCTCATCAAGGGCACACGGAAAGTCAAGAACAAGGTCAAGAAGTTCCTTCCATCATATGAGGGACCTTTCTTCGTCTTGGGGCAACTTGATGATCTGGTGTATCGCATACAGAAGAGCCCAAAGACCAAAGTGAAAGTGGTTCACCATGACCAGCTGAAGCCCTATCGGAGTCGTGATCCACTGGATAACGCCTGGGTCGTGGTGCAAGCCCAGGCATGGGCACCAATGGAGGTACCCTCCCCAGCCTTGACCGCAGATCCTGTGGACCCCGACCTTGCCAACCTGTTCTCCAGCGCGGACCAGGAGGAGGTCCTGGATGCAGCTGGAGGTGACTCTGAGGCAGCTGCACCGCTGTCTGGTCATCGCTCTCAAAGGCCGAGACGTCAGCGAAGATCCCCAGTCAGGTTTGGGGATTGGGTAAATTAGATAGAAAGCTGTGGTTCCACAGGGCAGAATAATCCCTGCACGGCTTGGGGACCCGGGCAGTCTACCCCGACCCCTAGAGTAGGAAAGTTATGACTGAAAAAAAAAAAAAAAAAATTATTGTTTACTGTCAACAATGTCTGCTGTTCACTTGCTCTTATGCTCCGGTTGCTCAGGTAGTATAGGGACTGTACCTTGTTGCTGTAGGCCAGCACTCATGTAACTGTAATGCCCTGTTTATTATGAATGACCTGCAAGGACTATGCCTCCCTATTGGGGTATTTTGCTTTTTGTTTCCATGTTTTTAAAAAAAAAAAAAAAAAAAATTGAAGTAAAGAGATGTTTGGTTATGCTGTTATACTGGATTAGAATTAGTTGTAATTGCTATCCAGAGTGGGGGTAGTGTTGTAAAATAAATTAATGCATGTCCAGTAGGATGCTGTGTGCGCGGGTGTGGGCGGGGCTGGAGTAGGGTAGCGGAAGGAAGAAAAAGGATATGTAGTCAGCGCGGCAACCGGAGCAGTTGTTGTATTGCGAGTTTCACACAATAAATCCTCGGAAAGAAGCCATCGTGTGAAGCCTTGTATATAAACTTATATAAGTTTATCCAGAGGGAAGTTAACCCCGGAGTAGGTCATTACTCCGGCCCTGGAGACCCAACGCACCAGTAAACTGAGATTCCTCTCCCCTGATCTCCTAACTACGGTTGGGAAAACATCAGGAAAGGTTAACAGTAATGATGGATGTCATTTCTCTTTATTTAGTTGTTCAGTTCTTGACATAATATATATGGATTACCGCAGTTGTCAAATAGGGCTGTTTACTGTATTTTTATTATTTACTGTTTGATCTCAAACGCATTAAAGGTAGACTCCCTTTCAGATTGTTCAAGTGTAGGTCATAAATAGAATTTTCCCAGACACCCAATATTTTTTTTAGTGGACTGAAAGCTACTGAATTTGAATCATAGACTTCCGATTTTATTAGTTTTTTTCCTAAAAGAACAATTAATTTTAATTTTTGAGCTCAGTGGCCCTAAATTCTCCGCCATTTTTTTCTTGCCTCACCGTGACCTAAACCAAGATACTACGTCATGCATGATGTGGGGGGTTTCCCCGTTCACAATGCATTGTGGGATACAAATTTGCATAACCCACCTGTTTCAGACATGAGCCCGAGGAGAGAAAAAAAATCTCTAAAGTTTGATTCCTTTCCTTCGCAGTACAGGGTCTTTTCGTCTCACTTTCCGTTACTGTAGTCGGTCTGAAGAAATTCCCGAGGTTATACTAAAGTCGAGTTTAGGAAAGTCTATTAGTGACATTACAAAGCTAGAGGAGGGTTCGTATTCCTAAAACTATTACTTCTGATCACTACGTTTGGCAAAAACATGAGCGAACACAAAAATATGAATGTAACAGGCAGGCGGGATCAAGGTCACTTTCGTTTTTATTTTTTAACTGTCACTGAACACAAAACACGCTTTTCAGCAGTTTCAGAATAAACTGTGTGCCACTGCACCGACGTGATTTCAGTCAGGGGAAGAGTTCCTCTCGCTGCACACACACACAGCACCGGGCTCGCTCTCCAGTCACAAGAGACCACACAAGAGACCACGCCCCCGCTGCCACAGTGAAAAAGAACCGTATACTGTCTTGCTCAACAAAATAAACTGCACAGTACGATAGTGAATCGAGAGGTTGTTCACCAGAAGTTGTGCAATATGGGTGTATAGTCTAATTACACACATTTTCACACAGCGGTCTTCACTATCGCAATGATAAAAAAGGTCCGTCTATGTAAACTATCTAATGCACAGGAATAATATTTACATTGTGAAATCAATACATAATTTTCGTTATGACTAAAGAATATTGGCTAGAATACGCTCAATGAAAAAAGGACTTCAACAAGATGAGGGACCCGGCTCAAGTTTGGACTAATTGCAGCATGTTCTTCACTAATTACAGTATTTATGAGAGGGAGAAACAGACTAACCAGCATTTGATGTGTAGGATCCATTGGCTTCGTCATATTTTCTGTCACAACTTGAGTACTGAACTTGCAATGTGAATGTTATGATTATCTCCTCGTCTCACGGAAAAAAAGACGTAACTGGGTCAGAGCCCGGTCAATGAAAACTTGTGCATGCACACACACGGACTTCCTCTGTCTGCTTGACTGCGCGAAGCGAGCGATTTCATGCACATTATTTGCTTTAATCCCCTCAAATTAAATAACTTCCCAGCCACAGAATGGCCTGATATTCATCTCATCTCATTATCTCTAGCCGCTTTATCCTGTTCTACAGGGTCGCAGGCAAGCTGGAGCCTATCCCAGCTGACTACGGGCGAAAGGCGGGGTACACCCTGGACAAGTCGCCAGGTCATCACAGGGCTGACACATAGACACAGACAACCATTCACACTCACATTCACACCTACGCTCAATTTAGAGTCACCAGTTAACCTAACCTGCATGTCTTTGGACTGTGGGGGAAACCGGAGCACCCGGAGGAAACCCACGCGGACACGGGGAGAACATGCAAACTCCGCACAGAAAGGCCCTCGCCGGCCCCGGGGCTCGAGCCCAGGACCTTCTTGCTGTGAGGCGACAGCGCTAACCACTACACCACCGTGCCGCCCCTTGGCCTGATATTTTGTGAGATATTACAGAAATAAACAGATATCACAATCACCACATTTCAGAGGGAACTACAGTAAATTTCACCGATTTTATGAAATCGAAAGGCCGTCTAGCTTTAAGAAGGCAAGAAACTCGTCCACTAATTAACTTTTGACGAGACACACCTGTTAATTGAAAAGTATTCCAGGTGACTCCCTCATGAAGCTGGTTAAGATAACGCCAATAGTTCGTAAAGTGTCATCAAGGTAAATGCTGGATATGCTGAAGAATCTAAAATATGGAACATTTTGTTTTTGATTTTAACACTTCTTTTTTGTTTACCACATAATTCCATATAGGTTCCATGCTATTTCATAGTTTTGATGTCTTCAGTGTTGTTCTCCAATGTAGAAAATACAAAATACAGAAAAACCTATGAATGAGTAGAGTAGGGGTGTACAAACTTTTGACTGGTAATGTGTGTGTATAATTACGATTTACGGGACCCTAGGAAAGAGTCCTAATACATCCACTAAACAGGCAAGTATATTGTAGTTACAGATGATTTACACACTCTTACAAATGGATTACAGACGTATGGCTTTTGTAAACACGTGTACATTAAATTCAGCTTTGGCTTGCGTTAGTAACCAACAGGACATTTGGTCACAAGTGTAATGTCATTCATATATTTCTATCTACACAGGATCTGTCCACCTACAGATTATAGGTTAATTACATATTCATATTGACTGTGAGTTGGCCTAGTGGTTAGCGTGTCCCCCTCTCGACCGGGAGATCACAAGTTATACTCGTGGTCGGGTCATACCAAAGACCATCATAAAAAATGGTACCTACTACCATCTGGTAAGGCACGCTGCAATACAGATGAGAGTCAAACTCTTGCAGTTATCAGAGGACCCACCCCCCACTGTAACCCCAGCTGTATAGGTGAGAGGCCGAGGGCTATCGAAACAGAGATTGGCGCCGCAGCCATATGCCTTAAAGAGTTGGTTAGTACTGGGACAGGAGACTGTCTGGGAAGACCAGATTCTGGACAGTTGAAAGTCACACTTGGAAGACACTCTGGATACTTACAGTCATGCTTTTATGGCTGAGGACTACAGTTGGCTTGCTAACTTTGGGACTGCGGTTGTCATGAACAGTTTTGCACTCAAGTTTCCATCAATGAAGAGTTTATAACATCAACGAAACTGACTTCATGTTAAAACTGTTAATGTTATAATCATGTTGTCTGTTGTTGTCCAGATGAGGATGGGTTCCCTTTTGAGTCTGGTTCCTCTCGAGGTTTCTTCCTCGTGTCGTCTGGGGGAATTTGTCCTTGCCACCGTCACCATGGGCTTGCTCATTGGGGATAGATTAGGGATAAAATTGGCTCATGTCTTGGATCATTCAGATTCTGTAAAGCTGCTTTGGGACAATGTCTATTGTTAAAAGCGCTATACAAACAAACTTGACTTGACTTGATTCTGGCGTGAGAGGGACTTTGACTTGATCGTGCTGGAAAGTGAAGCTTTTCTTCATCTTCAGCTGTCTAACAGAGGCCTGCAGGTTTTGTGTCAAGATAGATTGGTATTTGGAGCTAGCCATGATTCTTTCTTGACTGGAACCCCAGTCCCAGTTGAAGCAAAGTAGCCTTATAGCATGATGCTGCCACCACCATGCTTCACTGTGGGTATGGTGTCTTTTGGGTGATAAGTTCTCTTGTGTCCCCCCCAAAAAAAAAAAAAAAAAAAATGTCTATTATAATTATGCCCAAAAAGTTCTACCTTGGTCTCATTAGACCATAACACATTTTGCCACATGCTTTGGGGTAATTTACGTGGGCTTGGGTGCTTTTTTTGTGTGAGAAAGAGCTTCTGTCTACCCCATAGTCCAGACATGTGAAGAATGCAAGAGATCATCCTTGAAGCTCCTGCAGCTCCTTTAATGACACCATACTGTAGGTCTCTTGGCAGCCTCCCAGAAATATTTTTGTCTTGTACTTTTCTAAGTTTTGGAGGGATGTCCTGCTCTTAGTAATCTCACTGTGGTGCGCAATTTTCTCCACTTCTTGAAGATGGCCTTTTGGAAATTCATTGTAATCCTCTCCTGATCGATACCTTTCAACAATGAGATCCTGTACATGTTTAGATTTTTTTAATATTAACTGTACATGTTCATGATTTATTAAAATGACAAACTGAATGTATTAAAATTACAGGCACCCTCTTCCTCTTAATGTTCTCTTTCTGTTTGCATCTTTGACTTTCTCAGGCTACATGGAACGAGGGTGAGATGCACTGAGCACCACGATGAACTGCACGGACCAGAGTGATAAGGAGAAGCTTATCGTCTTCATCACCCTGCCACTGTCCACCATTATCATCCTCACCAACCTCATCATCATCGTGGGTATTGCCTGCAACAGACAGCTCCACAACACGCCCAACTACTTCTTCCTGAGCCTGCTGGTGGCAGATCTTTGCACGGGCCTTGCTCTGCCCTTCATCCCTCGCATGGGTCTCAACCGATCGCTACACTTTTGGTCCTGCCTGCTCGTACACATCTTCCCCAATTTCCTCTTCCTGTCCTTCCTTTTCAACCTGGTCATGGTGCACTATGAGCGGTATCTGTGTATAGTCCGTCCGCTGCACTACAGCCAGTTTTGGGTGCACCGCTGCTTTCCGGCTGCACTTTTAGCCGTATGGATTCCTCCTCTCCTCTATGCTAGTTTACCCGCCTTTGGATGGAACAACTGGACAGAGAAACAACTTAACCTCAGCTTGGATGCTAATATGTGTAATGTTCATCTGCATGAAAATGAATCCGCTAGAAGTGGACATAACTGTTCAGGAAGGACACTTGATGATGATTATTGTTCCTACAAACAAATTTTTCCCATACCCTTTATCTACTTGGAAGTCTACGGGCTGCTCCTGCCTGCCATCTTGTCCATCGTGGTCATGACAGGCCGAGTTCTCTGGATTACTCGAAAGCAACTGCGTGAAATTTGTAAGCTTAATCGATCTGTGGAACGCAGTGCGACCTCAGAACACGAACATCGCCTCAATCTGCGCTACGCAAAGTGCGTCGCTGCTGTCTCGGTCACCTTCCTGGTCTGCTGGGTGCCCTACATCATCTACCTGCAGATTTCTGTCATGTTGCTTCAAGAAGGTGTGAGGAGAAACTCCTCCCTCAATATCATCCTCTCGTGCACTGGAATCGGCAGCATGGCCATCATACCCATCATACTCAGTCTCACCAACAGGCAGTACACAGAGCCAGTATGCAATATGCTGATTAAAATCAGGACTCGTTGTACGAGAATACAGGATTTAGGAGATCCTCCATGAAAAATGTACTATTCTTTTTGAACAGCATTATCACAAATGTCTTCTTTTATGAGTGTGTAGCAGGAGGCCAGATTTTGGTAGCTGAATCAGTATCTTTACTGATTCGTCCTGTTTTATTTCCTTGTCAGGTTGTTAAGTAGCTAGTATGATAACGTTCTGCTGCATTCCAGTACTGGTTTCAAAGTTCCCTTGTTGAAAACTTTTAGTTTCCTTAATGGTTTCCATTCATGATGTATGACTTGGGTTTAATGATTTGCAAGAATCCAATCTTTTTTTGTTTTAATTACAGAGCCAAATACACTTCTGTTCAAAAAAAAAGCAACCTTCGGCACACTATTTTTTCTATAAACTTATTCTACATTATTGAGTCAGTACAAAAATGTTAGATATCCAAACATTAGTTTTCCAACACAAAATTGAATGTTACAGAAAAAAAAATGTTTGTACTGTATGCCAGTAAAGAAATCAACATATTATGTTAGATATACAGTGGCATGCAAAAGTTTGGGCACCCTTACTGAAAATGTCTGTTACTGTGAATAGTTAAGTGAGCAGAAGATGAACTGATCACCAAAAGGCATAAAGGTAAAGACGACACATTTCTTTAATATTTTCCGCAAGATTAATTTTTTTTTTATTTCCATAATTTACAGGCGTAAAATACCAAAAAAATGAAAAGGACCTGAAGCAAAAGTTTGGGCACCTGACATGGTCAGTACCTAGTAACACCCCCTTTGGCAAGTATCACAGCTTGTAAACACTTTTTGTAGCCAGATAATAATCTTTCAGTTCTTACCTGGGGGATTTTCACACATTCGTCCTTGCAAAAGGCTTCCAGTTCTACAAGTTTCTTGGGCTGTCTTGCATGCACTGCTCTTTTGAGATCTATCCACAGATTTTCAATGATGTTTAGGTCAGGAGACTGTGAGGGCCCGGGCAAAACCTGCAGCTTGGGCCTCTTGAGGTATTCCATTGTAGATTTTAAGGTGTGTTTTGGGTCATCGTCTTATTGTAGGACCCATCCTCTTTTTAACTTCAACTTTTTTACAGATGGTGTGATGTTTGCTTCCAGAATTTGCTGGTATTTATTCGAATCCATGCTTCCCTCGACCAATGAAATGTGCCCTGTGCCACTGGCTGCAGCACAACCCCAAAGCATGATCGATCCACACCCATGCTTCAGAGTTGGAGAGGTGTTCTTTTCCTGGAATTTGGCCCCCTTTTTTCTCCAAACATACCTTTGAACGTTGTGGCCAAAAAGTTCTATTTTGATTTCATCAGTCCACAGGACTTGTTTCCAAAATGCATCAGGCTTATTTAGATGTTCATTTGCAAATTTCAGACGCTGAATTTTGTGGCTCGGATGCAGGAAAGGTTTTCTTCTGATGACTCTTCCATGAAGGTCATATTTGTTCAGGTGTCGCTGCATAGTAGAACAGTGCACCACCACTCCAGGGTCTGCTCAATCTTTCTGAAGGTCTTTTGCAGTCAAACAGGGGTTTTTATTTGCCTTTCTAGCAATCCAACGAGCAGTTCTTTCAGAAAGTTTTCTTCATCTTCCAGACCTCACCTTGATCTCCACTGTTTCTGTTAACTGCCATTTCTTAATAACATTACAATCTGAGGAAACAGCTACCTGAAAACACTTTGCTACGCTCTTGTAGCCTTCTCCTGCTTTGTGAGCATCAATTATTTTATTATTCAGAATGCGAGGGAGTTGCTTAGAGGAGCCCATGGCTGTTGATTTTAGGGACAAGTTTGAGGAGTCAGAGAATTTATACAGCTTTGAAATCTGCATCATCTGACCTTTCCTAATGAAGAATTTGAACAAGCCACAGCTCAATAAGCTAATTAAGGTCTGGAACCTTGGTAAAAGTTACTTGAGAACTCAAATGTATTGGGGTGCCCAAACTTTCGCATGGTGTTCCTTTTTCTTTTTTCACTCTCCAATTGTACAAACCAAAAATAATACAAAAAAAAAAAATCTTGCAGAAATCACTGAAAAGAAATGTATTTTCTTTACCTTTATGCCTTTTGGTGACCAGTTCATCTTCTGCTCACTTAACTATTCACAGGAACAGACATTTTCAGTAAGGGTGCCCAAACTTTTGCATGCCATTGTATGGATGTGGGTGTTTACGTAAATGAGGAATTAATTCTAATGTTTGTAAACAAATTAACTGATAATGTTTAACCTGCGTCAGAAAATCTTTCTGTTCCACTTTCTAAGTATTTTCGTAGATCACATTTTGTTCATCATTCGTTGTTGTTTGTATTAATTTCTAGTTTTGTCGTTTACCAATAAACGTCAACAGGAAATTGAGATTGTAACCACATGAAAATCCAGGTCAAAGGTCGCATGTCATTCCTTGAAACAAAATATAAAATGTCTGCTAATTATTATAATATGTGGAAGATATTTACAACAAACTGCAAAAATATATATATATATATTTCTGAATGGAATAGAAAAATCTGAATATTTCAAGCATGTGATTTTTTTATACGCGAGGAATTTAATTCTGGTCTAATTCTATTTATTTCAATTGGATTCCAAATACTCTATAAACATTCCATTCTGTTATGAATCAGAAAAAAATTATTATAAATCACAGCACTTTTATTTTTTAAAGTACTTCATCTACTTCAACAATGTTACACAAAGATCGATCCATAACAGTTGTAAATGTCCCTTAATCCCACAGGGTGTCGATAATGGTGGACACCGGTGAAAGTGATCACTATTATTGACACCTCACGTGACTTCTCAAACGAGCGTTTAGATACAAAATGGCGGCTGTCACATGAAAGAGTAAGAAATAAAGTAGGTTTCGACAAGGAGATCATGAAATATCGGTGAATTTGATCAGTAAAAACATGTCCATGATCTTTCCACCATGTTTACCTGCGATGATAATGTCCGGGTTTTCCGAAAAATTGCTGATCGTGCTGAAAAAAATCCATCTCAGGTAACGAGCTGTGCCATCAGACGACAAGCGCAAAGGGCGAGGCGGGTCTTCCGGTTGATTAATTAACCAATAATAACTGTTGGAACTGAAACTCACCTTTGTAAAATTGTTTTTTATTGGTAAATCTGAAAAGGTGTTGATAATTATAGACTGTCGATAATTGTAGTTGCCGCTCTATTTTTTTTCTATCTATCTATCTATCTATCTATCTATCTATCTATCTATCTATCTATCTATCTATCTATCTATCTATCTATCTATCTATCTATCTATCTATCTATCTATCTATCTATCTATCAGGCCTGATTCTCCTGAGAGTATCATGTCCTGTTTCGTTAATCCTGATGTGCAGGATCATTACAGCCAATACCACAGAAGTACATTAGGTCCATTAAATCCAATTACACTGCTGCAAATTAGCACATGGTTTTCATCAGAAGCATATGTAACGGTGAACCCCTCACTGATCACCTGATAAACCACCAGGACCTTGTACACCTGACCAACATCACATGGAAAACACTAAACATCATTACTAACCATTTCACAGCATTATGCAAATAAAGAACCAATGTTAACAGCTAATTTAAATTTAGTTTTAGCCTTTAGATGAAAAACCATAATAGTTTTAGTCATATTCTGGTCGTTTGGCTTTCCTTACTTGTCGTGTACGGTAGGTTTTGCTGATGAAAATATACAGCAATTTTAGTCAACAAAAACAAAACCATTTTGGCCTTTTTCCTCGAATTTCACCCATATTTTTATTTATAGTTCCCAAAATACAAATGCAATTGTTTCCCATTCTTTTATTTCCTTCTTAAATGGAGCATCTGATGAACGTTGTATTACGAGTTGGTTAAAGCCTTCTCTCATGGGTGTTTGCAAAATGAATGTTCTGAAGTGGCTAAAACTCAGCTACAATCATGCAACATCTCGTTCACTGGAAAGAAAGCACATTTAAAAATGTTATTTTCGTGATTTGTTATGCTGGATACATTTAATAAAAGTAAATTATTGACAAATTAAATTGTCATCATTTCCTTGCTAGGTAGCAGTACATTAGCCGAACAAGACTATGAAGGTTCATCCCAAAGGCAATAAAAACATTTAGCAGAAAAATAAGGTCGTCAAAATGTTAATGTTACCAAGACCATTTAGGAGTCTGTCATCTTCTGGACCTATGATGCCTTCACTTTATCATCACAGAAGGAGACAGGAGTCTATCGAGGAGAGAGGAGAGCTCACTTCTTCATCTTAATTAATTCACTTGTAAGTGTGTAAAGAGGTGGGGAAAGAAGTCACTACTGTCCAATCAACAATTTTGTTGACTGGACACACACACACACACACACACCTGATCAGCCATGAAATTAAACCCACTGACAGGTGAGGAAGTGAACAACATTGATTATCTCATTACAATGGCACCTGTCGAGGGGTGGGATATATTAGTCAGCAAGAAAGAGAACAGTCATGTAGTGGATGTTCATTATGTCTAACTATTACAGATATTTTAAGTTCGTTTCTTAGACAAGGATTTTTTATTTTTTTTTTAAGCTTGTTACCTCGTTAACAGTTTCGGCGAGAATCTCCCGCCTTCTTCAGAAACAGTCACCAGATGTCGAGTGGTGACGTGCCTTATCAGCTGATGTTGCGTTACGGAGGCGTGAACGTCCCGCCCAATTTGACAGGTAGTTCACGCCTCCTGCTGACAAAATACAACTGGACAATAAATGCAACGTCATCTATGAAATCCCTTGCCGTTCATGTAATAAAGTCTATATTGGTGAAACGGGCAGATGCTTCCATACTCGAAGGAAAGAACACCAAATAGAATGTGAAAAAGAAACAACAAAAAACTCACAAGATCCGAAAAAGAAAAAGCAAACCAAGAAAACCTAAAATCAGCCATTTCAGACCACTGCAAACGGCAAAATCACATAATGAATTGGGAAGAGGCCAGAGTCATTCGCGCTGAAGAAAATAGATTCCAGCGGTGGATTTTAGAGGCAGTGGAGATACGTAAGCGGGCGCAGAGGACGATGAACCGGGATGAGGGAGCGTACGTGCTGTCGCACACCTGGAGCGCCGTCCTGGAGGAGCGACCTGACAGCAGGAGGCGTGAACTACCTGTCAAATTGGGCGGGACGTTCACGCCTCCGTAATGCAACATCAGCTGATAAGGCACGTCACCACTCGACATCTGGTGACTGTTTCTGAAGAAGGCAGGAGATTCTCGCTGAAACTGTTAACGAGGTAACAAGCTTAAAAAAAAAATCCTTGTCTAAGAAACGAACTTAAAATAAGAGAACAGTCAGTTCTCGAAGTTGATGTGTTGGAAGCAGGAAAAATGGGCGAGTGTAAGGATCTGAGTGACTTTGACAAAGGGCCAAACTGTGATGGTGAGATGACTGGGTCTGAGCGTCTCCAAAATAGCACATCTTGTGGGGTGTTCCTGGTACGCAGTGGTTAGTACCTACCGAAAGTGGTCCAAGGATCCAAAGGACAACTGGTGAACCGGCGACAGGGTCATGGGTGTCAGAGACTCACTGATTTGCATGGGGCACAAATGCTAGCCTGTATGTTCCAATCCCACAGAAGCGCTACTGGAGAAAAAACGACTGAAAAAGTTCATGCTGACACCTGTAATGGAATTTTTTTTAATGTTGTGATTTTTTTTTTTTGTGTGTGTGTGTGTGTGTGTGTGTGTGTGAGAGAGAGACCAGGAATTCATTACCTGTTCATGAACCCAGCGCTGTATCTGTGTGAGACAGTCAATACATGCAAAAAGAGATTAGCGGCATGGCGGTCACTTCCTGTGTCTGCTGAATTTTTCCAGAAGTAGTCTAAAAAAGGATATTACAGGTTCCGATAAAAAAAAAAACAACTCCTATGGGAAGCATTTAAATCCTTGTCTTCGATTGGGTTATGATTTTAAGAGAATATTCCTCAAAGGTATAAATGCCATCGTACACACACCCCAGACCATTTGCTCTGTTTTTCTCTTTGCATTGAGAAACCATCAATAAAGATTCATTTTTTTCTGCTTGGATCCAAACGAGTTGGAGTTTCTTTTTCCACCACACACCTTTCTGTTTTCGCCAGCATTAACTTTTACAGAGTTGCTCAGATCCTTACACTTGCTCATTTTTCCTGCTTCCAGCACATCAACTTCAAGAACTGACTGTTCTCTTTCTTGCTGCCGAATATATCCCACTCCTTGACATGTGCCATTGTCATGAGATAATCAATATTTTTCACTTATTCACCTATCAGTGGACATTATGTTATGGCTGATTTGTGTATATAAAGAGGCATTGCCTAAAATTTTTCATTTGAGTTTTCATCACGAAAATATACTCTGGCAGTTAACAGAAGAAACCTGTAACAGTTTGCATAATTTTCGTAATTATTACCTACACCAGCTTTTTTTGGAGGAGCTTGTTTTTGCCTCTATTTGTTTGTCTGTTCCTAACATGACTCAAAAACTAGTGAATGAACTTTGATGAAATTTTGAGGAAAGGTGGGCGAAGGAATAACTGATTAGATTTTGATGCAAATCCACATACGTGGCTTGGTGGAGGTATGCACTCTACCAACTGTCCTTCTAGTTTTTCTTCTGGGGTTAGTTCTTCCATGCCCATATCACTGCGAAATTTCAATGTCTACAAATCCCATACTGTTTCCATCCATCTATTATCTGTAACCGCTTATCCTGTGCAGGGTCTCAGGCAAGCTGGAGCCTATCCCAGCTGACTATGGGCAAGTCGCCAAATCATCGCAGGGCTGACACAGAAATAAACAACCATTTGTTGTTTGTTGTATGAACCATTCACACTCACATTCACACCTACGGTCAATTTAAAGCCACCAATTATCTTAACCTGCATGTCTTTGGACTGTGGGGGAAACCGGAGCACCCGGAGGAAACCCACGCAGACACGGGGAGAACATGCAAACTCCATACAGAAAGGCCCTCGCTGGCCAGGGGGCTCGAACCCAGAATTTTCTTGCTGTGAGACGACAGTGCTAACCACTACACCACCGTGCTGCTCCCATACTGTTTCCTTTGTTATAAATTATTCTGGAGTACATATTTAATTCAAGCTATGACACATACTGCTTTCCCTCAACAAGAACACACTCCGCTTCTGAAAAATAATGCAGTCCCAGTGAGAAGTATGATTTGATGAAATTGTGTTTGAATAACTGACAAAAACAAAAGTAATCCTGGAAAGTAGAGTCAGAATTTCTGGAACCAGCTGGTCCAATTAAATCATAGCTGATGTGTTATACTATGTTGATCAGATGGTTGGTTGTGTCAGTCTCATACTCATCTGGATTTCCAATTTTTATTTTTTATTTTTAAAGGGCATACATGTGAATCAGGGGCGGCACGGTGGTGTAGTGGTTAGCGCTGTCGCCTCACAGCAAGAAGGTCCGGGTTCGAGCCCCGTGGCCGGCGAGGGCCTTTCTGTGCGGAGTTTGCATGTTCTCCCCGTGTCCGCGTGGGTTTCCTCCGGGTGCTCCGGTTTCCCCCACAGTCCAAAGACATGCAGGTTAGGTTAACTGGTGGCTCTAAATTGAGCGTAGGTGTGAATGTGAGTGTGAATGGTTGTCTGTGTCTATGTGTCAGCCCTGTGATGACCTGGCGACTTGTCCAGGGTGTACCCCGCCTTTCACCCGTAGTCAGCTGGGATAGGATCCAGCTTGCCTGCGACCCTGTAGAACAGGATAAAGCGGCTAGAGATAATGAGATGAGATGAGATGAGATGAGATGAGATGAGATGATCTACTACAAATGTGAAACCATTAGATAGTAATCATTCAAGCACAGGAAATCTAAAGACAGGCTAATGCAAGCTGATGCATGCTGCATGTTGTAACTATTTCAAGTTCACCCAAGGCTCAGTAGTGTCTATGTTCAGAAGAGAAAAGGAAATAACAAAAAGCCACAGCTCTTCAAAAGTAACCAGTCTCTAACCGAAACCAGCGAGCACAGAAATGTTTAAAAGGGGGTGGGGTGGTGTGGGGTGGGGGGTGTCTTATCTGAATTGTCTTGGCCAGCCCTAAGGGTCCCATCTGCATCTGCCTGCACTCACTCTGATCTATAATTCCAACTGTCTCATTGCTGAGGAGTGTGCTCCCATCACCCAATCAAGCATCCAGCCAGAGCAGGTCATGATATTTTTTAACCATATTAACATATCATTGTTGTGTATTATGCCTGATGTCAGGACTCTCGTCTCTGCGAGCCTACGTACCACACAGACTTAATACTTGTGTTATTTTTAGACACTGACACCTGTTGCCTAAACTTATTCAGGTGACATTGGGCATACCTAACAACATAGACATATAAACATAGACGCCGCATTGAGCTGGTGGCCCCGTTGCTGGGATACGTCAGAGTGTCCGCCATATTTGATGTGGCAAAACTTCCCCGTAAACCAGTGCAAGTAAATGGACTGAACTTCATAAAGCCCCTTTCTATAATAATATTTAAAGGGCTGATGACACGTTTTTGACATCTTTGGCGATGTTTTATAACATAAAAAGTAATTCCCGATGATCCATATATTAATTCACGAAGGCGCCTATTTTACAAGTTATGATAAAAAACGTGGCTATTTGGGCAAATTTGACGGGGCTGCAGCACCCAGGAGACGAATGAGGAGGAGGAGCTATATGACGTCAGCGAAAGAATCTTCCTCCTAACTTACCAGTTTGTTGTTGATGTGACAGGTGTTCAGTTTATCATTATTAGTATTATATATATATATATATATATATATATATATATATATATATATATATATATATATATATATATAGTTATTATGCCTTCGCGTTGTGTTGCCGGCTTTTGCTCCAAAACCCACAAGGATGGGGTAAGTTTATTCAAGTTTCCCAGAGATCCCGAGCTGCATGCGAAGTGGGTGAAGCAAGTCAGGCGCACTCGTGACAAGTGGGAGCCCTCACCAACATCCGTCCTGTGCTCTGAACACTTCGATTTGGATTGTTTTGACACCCTTCCCAGCTTAAAAGAATCTCTTGGGTGTTCAGTTCAGCACAAACGTGTGTTGCTACCATCAGCAGTGCCTACAGTATTCCGGAGGGGGTCTACTAGTAGCTATGCCGGATCCTGCAGTTGCCTGGGACAAGGCGACTCCTCCAAACACAGTCCTCCTGTCAGAACATGTGTTGAGAAACGCGGCCATCTTGGAAGTGACTCACTCCAGAGCGCTCATAAAGTACACATCATAGAGTACACATTCATGATAATCATAAATGTAATCATAAAGTCGGCGTGATATCAGTCATGTATTTGCTTGTGAAAGCTTGCGGCTTTCATGTAACTGCCGCCTAGCAACGAGAGGCAAAGGGTAAAGGGGGTAGGCTATCATAGATTCTATTCAGAAGAGATCAATACATGATTGCTTAAAAATTAGGTATTTTAACAATTTACATCTGTTTTGTGATTATCGTGACACTTGTGTGTTATATAGAACTGTATGTCTTATCAGCACATCGAGGATCTTCCACCGGAGGCTTTAGCAAGTACTCGTAGCAACACTACACTTTACCCTTTGCCATGCGTTGTTAGGGAACGGTAGCAAGTACCCCGATGACCGACTTCAAGAATATGTAGAAAAAATTTAGAAATTATCCTTTCCAAAAGTCATTTGAGCTTAGTGTATTGCATTTCCATTTATATTGTAGGTTCTTGCTGATGTTTTTGCGGAGTGTGACGCAGCTGCTGAATCAGAAGCTGCAGAGTTTGTATGTACTAGTTGTGAACATTCACATTATTATCAATCTCATTTATTTAAAATCAGATAAAATCATGCCATCATGATCACTGCTTAAAGTACCAGTATTTGGTTGTTGAAGAGCTAGCACTAGAAAGTTCACCGGCGTTTTCATGCGCCAT
Organism: Neoarius graeffei; assembly: GCF_027579695.1. Taxonomy (NCBI): domain Eukaryota; kingdom Metazoa; phylum Chordata; class Actinopteri; order Siluriformes; family Ariidae; genus Neoarius; species Neoarius graeffei. The sequence goes on from NC_083577.1 coordinate 86,897,372, forward strand.
TTCCACTGAGTAGAACAGCCAGTGAACCGCAGCGTGTTCTTCCGCTGACATCACAGCATGGCCGCGAGCCACGGACCCAGTTTTCTTGCGCTGTGCAATTAAAAGTTGGATATTCGCGTAACAACAGCTTCTTTTCACGTAATTATAACAGAAATCTAACATGTTTGCCATGTTGTATAGTTTATTTAAGAAATTGCATAGAGTCATGTTCGTGTCATCAGCCCTTTAACTCGATGCCTTTTATTCACCCATTAAGACACACACGTATATATTTGGGAAACAAACAGGCATCAAAACAACATATATAACTTTTAATGTGATGGTTATAAATAGTGTGCGAAATACCCTGTACACTGCAAACTAGCAACAGATACGCGATAGATAGCTCAGGTAAGCTAATCAGTCAGCATACTGTAGCAAGCTACCAAAACCTGAGGCCACAATAACCAACCTACAAGACTGAATATGATAAATGATGGAAATAGTGGAAAAACTGGAAATAGTGAATGAAAATAAAAATGTACTGTTTTATTTATTGAGTCACCACACAGACCTACTCTCGTTGAATAAAGTGAGCTGAATGAGCGCCAAACTGAGTTCGGCCAGGTTCTAACGCCATACCAAAACAAAATACATCACTGATTCCTTCACATTCAGAAAGGTTAGAAACATTCATCATATGTTCAAAAACGTTGATCATAGTGTGGCACTGTATTCTCTAATTCTCACTGCTTATAACTCTACACCTCCCCGGTGGAGATGAGCTGGGAAACTGAAGACTGAAGGAACAGCTCCCTCTCTGATCCTGACTGTCTGACCTGTTCTGTCAAAATCCTTCATATTAGCCACAAAGTCAGAAAAATCTGTTTGTAAAATTACGTTAGAGTAGAGTGGGGGAAAAAGCCCCCCTTAAGGAAAATTCAGTTTTTCTCCAAGTTGAAATGAACCATGTGTTTAGTTTTAATCATAGTTTTTGACAACAGTGACATGAACAATAATGCCACCTAAAGTTTGCCTAAAGTTAATACTTTTAACTATTACTATTTTTTTTTTAACAAAAACAAACATTGTGCCAAGGGGGCCTTTTACCCCCCCAGTAGGGTAAAAGGCCCCCTGAGGTGGGGCAATAGGCCCCCTCACTCAAAAAAAGCTGTTTGGATAGCAAAAGTGTTTACTTAAGCCTATAATGTGAAAGAAACAAGAAAATATCCCTGAATGAATGAATAGATGCATTATTTTATTATATTTCACATTTTAATTTAAATTTTTTTTTTAAATTTCAATTATTTTTAATATTAAGTTCAAATTACTTGCTTTACTCAACCAGGTAAGTGAGATGTTATTAAAACTATGTATCTGCTATTCAGAAATGTATGAAATACAGTAATTATGATAAAAGGAAACGATGCCCCCTGGGGGCCATTTACCCCACCATTAAGGGGGCGTTTTACCCCACAGACTACACTTTTACAAAAAAGGGTCTTACTTTCAAAATGTGATTCAACTTTTTATACCTAATGTATTTTTTTTTAACGTACTGACTTGTCTACTCATACCACATACACAGCTGTGATATCTGACGAAATAGCAGCTATCTAAATACAGTTTTACTGATATCTGAAAATTATATCACTTACCATGAAATTTGATTTCTCTCCGCTGCGTTGCTGATATGCAATCTACAGTGGATATTTGTATATCCCCATTGTCAAGCCAGTCCATAGCAACAATAGAAATGTAACTTTGCGCCATCTGGTGGTTATTTTGGGTAAAACAGGCCGGGGGTGTATTACTCCACGGGGGCGTATTACCCCACTCTACTATATAATGACCAAATACAATGAAAAGTATTTTTCCAGTCTCACCTGTGAAAGGTAATCCCATGTGATCTCGTTTGGATGGTAAACCTGTTGGTACAGTTAAATGCAGCACCTGAATGAGGCATCTTTATTCTCGGCTACTGTCTAGACGCTATACCAGAGACGGTTGAAGAATCTCCACTTTGCCACATCCAATATGGCGGCGAGGATGACATATGATTCTACGCAGAATGCGGCGTCTATGTTTATATGTCTATGCCTAACAACCTGTGTTTTCTCTCCCTCTCTCCCACCCCCCCAAAAAAATCTGTCCCTCTGAGTTACATGTCGGTCCTGGGATCGAGATGCTGACCTCTTCTGCCCCTCGGACCTGCTTGATCCATCCTGGTGCCCTGTGTCTGGTTGGAGTCTCATCGCATCACTCCTGTGGAGGATGGCCCCATGAGGACAGTTGAAAGTCACACCTGGAGGATGCTCTGGACTCTTACAGTAATGCTTTTAATCATTAATCATCAGCACACTGATGCTACGCACACAGTGCTACGCACTTCCTGGTTCCTGAGTTGTTTGCGCCGAGTCCTTTTTTCCCGCGAGTGCTGGCTTTAATTACTAATCTTTTTAACTTTTTTCTACAAATAATTTTCCAGTATCCTCTTCATTTTTATTGTACTGTCGCTTTCCTTTTTGTACTTTTCACTTTCGCTTTCTTTTTCTGCTTTTTTCTCTCTTTTTTCGGAAGAACACAGAGATCGGAAGCTTTCTTTTTCTCTCCTCCTGCGTAAAGACCACAAGCGGAGGCCATCTACATTAGATATGCTTTAATATCAACAGATCTTCAATTAAGGTACGTGAATCTTTTCATCATGGCACACCTACAGCCTGTTCAGTGTGCTGAGTGCAGGATGTTTAGTCATTCTTCCTCCGTCGCTAGCGATACCTTTATTAGCTTTATTTGTGATAAGTGCAGATTAGTTAACTCTCTGATGGAGAAGATTACAGTGCTAGAAGCGCGTGTCCAGGCTTTAGAGAAGGTTAGTGAGCGTGAGAACAGTGTAGTTTCTGTAGGGGAAAGTCTGGATGCCCTAGGTGGAGTTAGTAATCCCCTAACTCCGGCATTAGAGCCCTTACAGTGGGTCAAATGGGTGGCAACTTGGCAACATAAGCGTAGAGCCAAAGCTACCACTGAGGCTCGCCCACGGGAGCACCACTCCTCTCTGCGTCACGTGTCGAACAGGTTTGCTCTCCTTAGTGATGCACCCACTGAGAAACCTGAAAGAGCTCTGGTTATAGGGGACTCTATCATACAGCATGTGAAATTAGCTCAGCCTTTAGGGGCACCAGCAGCTTTAGTCAGGTGTATACCGGGAGCCAGGGCGCCAGACATAGCAGGTAATCTTAGGGTCCTAGGCAAGCACAGGTTCTCAAAGATAGTTATCCGTGCAGGAGCTAATGATATACACCTTCGTCAGTCTGAGGTTACGAAGAGTAACTTTGTAGAGGTGTTTAAATTAGCGAAGGCAATGTCCGATGCTGTAGTATGCTCTGGCCCCATCCCAATGCGGCGTGGCGATGTAGCTTACAGCAGGTTATGGTCGCTGAACAGCTGGCTGTCCAGGTGGTGCTCTGAAAACAGTGTGGGCTTTATAGATAATTGGGATAATTTTGAGGGCACTGCTGGCCTGTTAGGGCAGGACGGTATCCATCCCACTCGGGAAGGTGCTGCTCTCATTTCCTGCAGCATAGGTCATAGTCTCAGGACAGACCTAGTTAATCCCTGACAATCCAGAGCCAAGGCCAGGGAGCAGATGAACAGGCTAAACTGACTGTCTGCTAACTGCACAGAGTCATCACTCAGGGTCCACTACATTGAGACTGTGTCTGTTCTCCGGGCTAAACAAAAAGGTAGAAATTTTCAGAGAGTTTGCTCCAGTAACCTAATCAATATAAAATTAGATCATATTGACTGTACAGCTGCTGCCAGCACCTTTGATCTAAAGATGGGGCTATTAAATATTAGATCTCTTACATCTAAAGCGCTAATGGTTAATGAACTCATTACTGATCAGGAGTTTAATGTACTTTGTTTAATTGAAACATGGATTAAGCCAAATGAATATATAGCATTAAATGAAGCGAGTCCTCCTGGATACAGTTATATACACCAGCCTCGTCAAACTGGCAGAGGAGGCGGCGTTGTGGTTATTTATAATGATTATCTAGGTGTAACACAAAAACCTGGTTATAAATTTAATACATTTGAAGTTCTTCATACTCATATAATGTATGTAGCCTCGAAAAATAAGTCTACCCAGTTAATTCCATTGCTTATTATTTACAGGCCCCCGGGGCCATATTCTGAGTTTCTTTCTGAATTTGCAGATTTTATCTCGGATCTGGTTATTTCCTTAGACAAAGCTTTAGTTGTCTGAGATTTTAATATTCACTTCGATAACCCAGAAGACTCTTTAAAAACAGCGTTTGTGTCCATTTTAGATTCAGTAGGGATTAATCAGAATGTCATAGGACCGACCCATAATAGTGGTCACACCCTTGATCTAATACTAACATTCAGGTTAAATGTAGACAATATAGTCATACTTCCACAGTCTGAAGTTATCTCAGATCATTATCTCATCTCATTCAAACTATGTCTGAGTAATAAGATATGCACCTCACCACGCTACTGTATTAAATGTACATTCACATCAACTACTGCACAGAGCTTTATAAATGATCTCCCAGAGCTGTCAACTTTGATTGGGTCACTGTCAGCCCCCGCAGAACTTGATCAGGCAACTGAATGCTTAGAGTCAACATTCCACCATACCTTAGATAATGTAGTGCCTCTAAAAAGGAAAATGGTCAGAGACAAAAAATTAGCACCCTGGTATAATGATGACACACACATATTAAAACAGACCACTCGAAAATTGGAACGTAAATGGCGTCAAACAAAATTGGTAGTGTTCAAATTAGCATGGAAGGAGAGCTTCCTGAAGTATAGAAAAGCTCTTAGTGCTGCGAGATCAACATATCTCTCCTCCCTAATAGAAGATAACAAAAATAATCCTAGATTCCTATTTAATACTGTAGCAAAATTAACCAGGAATAAATCCACTATAGACACATGCACACCTGCAATATATAATAGTAACGATTTCATGAATTTTTTTAATGACAAAATTGAGAATATCCGACAAAAAATTCAAACTACTAATTTAAAGTCAGACAATGAAAGTTACCTTGTAGTTAACCATATAACTCTATCAGATCATCAATTAGAATGTTTTACTCCCCTTAAAGAAACTGAATTACTTTCATTAATCTTGGCATCAAAAGCCTCAACTTGTGTACGAGATCCCTTACCTACACATCTATTCAAACAGATAATACCTGAAGTAATTGAACCGCTTCTAAAAATAATAAATTCTTCTCTCACGATTGGCTATGTACCCAAATCCTTTAAACTAGCAGTTATCAAACCCCTGATTAAAAAACCTGACCTTGAGCCCAGTCAGCTGTCCAATTATTGGCCAATATCAAACCTCCCCTTTATCTCCAAGATCCTTGAAAAAACCGTGGCACAGCAGTTAAGCTCATATTTACATAGGAATAACATCCATGAAATGTATCAGTCAGGATTTAGACCTAATCACAGCACAGAAACAGCTCTGGTTAAAGTAGTAAATGACCTACTGTTGGCATCTGATCAGGGCTGTGTCTCGCTGCTTGTGTTGCTTGACCTTAGTGCAGCATTTGATACCATTGATCATTCCATTCTTCTGGATAGACTAGAAAATGTTCTGGGAGTTAAGGGAATGGCCCTCTCCTGGCTCAGGTCTTATCTAACTGATCGTTATCAGTATGTTGATATAAATGGTGAGATTTCTAGACGTACTGAGGTAAAGTTTGGTGTTCCACAAGATTCTGTCTTGGGTCCACTGCTTTTTTCTCTATATATGTTACCTCTGGGTGATATTGTGGGTGGTAAAAGAGAGCAACTGGACTTGCTTGAAGATTCTTGAAGACATTTCACCTCTCATCCGAAAGGCTTCTTCAGTTCTGTCTGACTACTAGGGAGTATTAGGTATTTATCCTCTCATGGATGAAAAGCTCATCTAAGGTGTCATTGAGTCATCCTGTTGGTGTGGGTCCACTGGGGGCTGGATGTGAACGGCCTCGAGAGTCGTTAGGGTGATCAATGGATTGCCCGTTAAGGTGATCAATGGAATGCTGATTCTCTCTGTCCTCCTGTGAATCACTGAAAACAGCTGGGTTTTGGTGTGCATTCAGTTGTCTGGGAAGTGTGCAAAGGACTGCATTGTAGGTGGCTGATAAATGATGTCTTAGACCCCCACCTCTGTTCAGTGATGGCCATTCCAGGTTGACAAAAATGGCTTCTTTAACTCCTCGCTCATACCAATGATCCTCTCTGGCTAAAATGCATACGTTGCAATCCTGAAATGAGTGTCCTTTGTTGTTAAGATGAAGGTAGACAGCAGAGTCCTGGCCTGAGGAACTGGCTCTCCTGTGTTGAGTCATACGCCTGTGAAGCGGTTGTTTTCACTGCACTGAATTGCATACACTACGTTGTCCTGTTTGTGTCTGGCTATTCTGTCCTTAGGGTGGACCAGTTTCTGCTTCAGGGTGTTACTGGGTCTGAAATGTACCGGAATGTTGTGTTTGTAGAAGATCCTCCTGAGTTTCTCAGATAGACCAGAAATGTAGGGAAAGACAATGTTCTTGCGTTTGTTCCTGTTATCCTCCTTGTCTGTTATGTTCCTTTTTTCTGCTCTTGAAAAAAAGACCAGTTGGGATACCCGCAGTTCTGAAGTGCTTTCTTGATGTGATTCTGCTCCTTCTCTTTTCCCTCTACTGTTGTAGGGATGTTCTGAGCCCTGTGTTGCAAGGTCCTAATGACCCCCAATTTGTGTTCCAGTGGGTGCTGAGAGTCTAAGAGTGTGTGTGTGGGTTTCCGGTAGACCTCGATGCTAAGGCTTCTGTCTTGTCTAATGTGTACATCACAATCCAAGAAGGCTAGATTATTCCCACTGACGTCCTCCTGAGTGAAATTGATGTTGATATCCACTGCATTGATGTGCTTAGAGAAGGCTTCCACTTCATGGGTTTTGATTTTAACCCAGGTGTCATCCACATATCTGAACCAGTGCCTGGGAGCAACTCCTGAAAAAGTGGTCAAAGCTTTATGTTCCACTTCCTCCATGTAAAGATTGGCCACAATAGGGGACACCGGTGAGCCCATGGCGCATCCATGCTTCTGTCTGTAGAAACTTTCATTAAACTGGAAAAAAGTGGTAGTCAGGCAGAGGTCAAGCAGGGTGCAAATCTGGTCTGTGGTGAGGTTTGTTCTATCCAGTAAGGTGTTGTCTTGAAGGAGTCATTTTCTAACAGATTTGACTGCTTCTGTGGTGGGAATGCAGGTGAAAAGAGAAGTGACATCGTAAGAAACCATGGTTTCATCTAAGTCTAGTTTGAGGTCTGCAACTTTAGTAGCAAAATCTTGGGAGTTTTTGATGTGATGTAGCGTATTCCCAACAAGAGGCACTAGGATGGTGGCTAGGTGTTTGGCAATGTTATAGGTGACAGAGTTTATACTGCTGATGATAGGTCTGAGTGGAGCTCCTTCCTTGTGAATCTTGGGGAGTCCATATATGAGAGGAACGGCTTCCCCAGGGTACAATCTGTAGTACAGAGATTGGTTGATGGCTTGGTCCTTTTCTAGTTGTTGCAGGCAGCTAACAACTTTCTTTTTGTAACAACTGGTGGGGTCCCGCCTTAAGGTTTCATAGGTGGTTGTGTCGCTGAGGAGACTGGTCATCTTTGAGTGGCAGTCCACTGTGTTTAGCACCACTGTGCATCTCCCTTTGTCAGCAGGAAGGATGGTGATGTTCCGGTCTCTTTGAAGCAATGTAAGAGCCCTCCTTTCTTGGCTGGTGAGGTTGGAGGGGGGTGCTTTTGCACTGGACAGAGCAGCTGATATCTTCAGTCTAAGTTGTTCTGCCTCTGTGTTGGTCAGATTGTTGTTTCTGATGGCTGACTCTGTGGCTGTGATGAGATCTACCACTGGTATCCGCTCTGGTGAAACTGCAAAGTTAAGTCCCTTGGATAAAACATCTTTCTCTGGTTGGGTGAGTACCCTGTCGGATAAGTTCTTCACCCATTTCTCTTCTATGTCCAGTTGTGTAGCCTGGTCAGATTTCTTCCTCCAAGTCAGCACTTCTGTCTTTCTGGAGGAGGTGGTTTTAGACAGCAATGTTTGAAATTTGTGCATCTGTCGTTCCTTGCCTTTGGTATGTTGTGAAATCTGTGCCTTCTCCGCAAAATCAGAGACTTGTTCCAAAACTTCACTGGGAAGAAGTACTGTCAACTCTTCAAACATCAGTTCAGTCTTGTTCTGGAGAGCATTGATGGTGAAATGTACTTGTCTCACTCTCTCATTGAGAAGCTGCTTCTGGGCTTTCTGGAGGATTATTTCAGCTCTGTGTCCTTTGACCATTGAATGCAGGGGTAGGCTAGTGGGGATAATTTTGGATTGTCGGCATCTCAGGTTGAAACACAGGTGGTGTCTGTAGTCTGCCAGTTTTCTGGAAGTCCTCTCATACTCCTGCACCAGTCGAAGGGTTCTCATCCCAAAGTGTGTGGAAACATGTCTGTGAAGATTCTCAGTCATCCAGGTCATAGTAACTGTGGATGGTAAAAGGAGCAACTGGACTTGCTTGAAGATTCTTGAAGACGTTTCACCTCTCATCCAAAAGGTGTTGTCCTTCAAGACAACACCTTTCTAGATAGAACAAACCTCACCACAGACCAGATTTGCACCCTGCTTGACCTCTGCCTGACTACCACTTTTTTCCAGTTTAATGAAAGTTTCTACAGACAGAAGCATGGATGCGCCATGGGCTCACCGGTGTCCCCTATTGTGGCCAATCTTTACATGGAGGAAGTGGAACATAAAGCTTTGACCACTTTTTCAGGAGTTGCTCCCAGGCACTGGTTCAGATATGTGGATGACACCTGGGTTAAAATCAAAACCCATGAAGTGGAAGCCTTCTCTAAGCACATCAATGCAGTGGATATCAACATCAGTTTCACTCAGGAGGACATCAGTGAGAATAATCTAGCCTTCTTGGATTGTGATGTACACATTAGACAAGACAGAAGCCTTAGCATCGAGGTCTACTGGAAACCCCCACACACAGACCAGTACCTACTCTTCGACTCTCAGCACCCACTGGAACACAAATTGGGGGTCATTAGGACCTTGCAACACAGGGCTCAGAACATCCCTACAACGGTAGAGGGAAAAGAGAAGGAGCAGAATCATATCAAGAAAGTACTTCAGAACTGCGGGTATCCCAACTGGTCTTTCTTCAAGAGCAGAAAAAGTAACATAACGGACAAGGAGGATAACAGAAACAAATGCAAGAACATTGTCATTCCCTACATTTCTGGTTTATCTGAGAAACTCAGGAGGATCTTCTACAAACACAACATTCCGGTACATTTCAGACCCAGTAACACCCTGAAGCAGAAACTGGTCCACCCTAAGGACAGAATAGCCAGACACAAACAGGACAACGTAGTGTGTGCAATTCAGTGCAGTGAGGAATGCACAGACTCATATATTGTAGAAACAAAACAACCGCTTCACAGGCGTATGACAGGAGAGCCAGTTCCTCAGGCCAGGACTCTGCTGTCTACCTTCATCTTAACAACAAAGGACACTCATTTCAGGATTGCAATGTATGCATTTTAGCCAGAGAGGATCATTGGTATGAGCGAGGAGTTAAAGAAGCCATTTTTGTCAACCTGGAACGGTCATCACTGAACAGAGGTGGGGGTCTAAGCCCATGTTTACATTAGACCATATCAGCGGATCATCAGATTAACGTTTTTAAAATGATTAGTGTGCACACAGCAACACCAATACACGATTTGTGTGCACATAGCAACGCCAATACACGGATACTCTTGGCTCCGCAGGCATCCTGCGCTCCAAATCACTCCGCCCTGAACAGCGAGTGCCCTCTGGAGGGTGCGCACTCCGGCCCTGCGCAGCTCACACAGCGCGCGAGTGAAGTGCACAAGCCACGATTCGGGACTGAGCCGCTGTGTGTGTGATCCCAGCGCATATCACTTACCACTTGCAAGTGGAAGGATGGCAAGCCTAAAGACAATCATAACTACACAATGGGCAGTATTTGCATCAGTATTTGCAGTATTTTCATACTTTTATACTCTTTAATGAAAGGTGATACAAGGCGGAAGTCCGCGCCGTTTTTCAGCAGTCGCGTCACATGACCAACGCCAGCGAATCAGGAAGGTGGATGTCACAGTGATGTTGTCCAATGAGACGCCAGCTAGAGCTCAGCACAGCGCATCCGCGTATTCTGAATGTTTACACAGCACCGGAGCTGACATGATCTGGATTGAATACGTGGACGCTGGCGGATTCCTGTTTCCCGGCGTTTCCAGGCGGTTTAATGTAAACGGACAGTGCATCCGCGAAGAAAATGAGACAGATACGGTCTAATGTAAACATAGCCTAAGACATCATTTATCAGCCACCTACAATGCAGTCCTTGGCACACTTCCCAGACAACTGAATGCACACCAAAACCCAGCTGTTTTCAGTGACTACGTTTACATGCATGTCCAAATCGAGCTGCTGTTGGTAATCGAGCAAAGGGTCCCAGCAAGGGTGCCAGAGAAATCCAATCCTACATGCACAAGTGAAATCGGGCTATTGTGCAAGGTGCATTGTGCACCCGAGCCACACGTGGCGCTACACGCCCCATCGTGTTGGTACACTTCCGGTTGTCATCATGAAGAAGAGCTATAGTGTTACCAGATACTGCTGACGTTTTCCAGCCCAAAACATGTTCAAATCCGCTAAAATGCACTTAAAACCCCCAATCTGGCAACACTAGCAGTTCTGTGTTCAAGCTGTTAGGCTTGCTCTAACAGACTATGGCTACAAACTGTCCGGCACAGACCACTGTTTTGTAAGACAACTTATTTTGCACAATAATATTTTTCTAAAGTCCATTTTTTGCTTACAAAAAAATATTTTTTTGCTTACAATTTAACTTATGTCTTAATAAACACACAAAAAGTTCAATTGTTTTGTTTTTATTGACATACACACACACACACACAAATACAATGACTTGTTTATGTACACAATTCACAGCTATGCAACAGCTGTACAGATGTATTTGGTGATACAGTAAATGAGCTAAATTTTAACAGTGCAAACAATGCCACAAAAAGAAAAGATTCATGCCGTTGTCATGATTCGTTGTCATGCCGACCGAGGCTGTTGTGTTTCCCGCTTGTGGTCTCGTCACTCGTCACTTCCGGAAGTAGCTCGACAACTAGCTCGATAGGGTATACATGCACTAATGTAGCTCGGCAGAAATTGCATAAACTAGGTCGTGTAGCTCGATTCCGAGAAATCACGTTCGGTTCAATTTCAGCCGAATTAAGGTGTATACATGGCATTTTGAACTTCGATTTCAGTCGAGCAACGGCAGAAATTCGATTCTCTCTATGTGCATGTAAACGTAGTGACTGACTCACAGGAGGACAGAGAGAATCAGCATTCCATTGATCACCTTAACGGGCAATCCATTGATCACCCTAACGACTCTCGAGGCCGTTCACATCCAGCCCCCAGTGACCCACACCAACAGGATGACTCAACGACACCTTAGATGAGCTTTTCATCCATGAGAGGATAAATACCTAATACTCCCTACTAGTCAGACAGAACTGAAGAAGCCTTTCAGATGAGAGGTGAAATGTCTTCAAGAATCTTCAAGCAAGTCCAGTTGCTCTCTTTTACCACCCACAGTTACTATGACCTGGATGACTGAGAATCTTCACAAACATGTCTAGGTGATATTATTCGTAAGCATTGTATTAGTTTCCACTGTTATGCTGATGACACACAATTGTATGTTTCTGCAAAACCTGATGAGAGACACCAGCTTAATAGAATTGAGGAATGTGTTAAGGACATTAGACACTGGATGCTTATTAATTTCCTTCTGCTTAACTCTGACAAGACTGAAGTACTTGTACTTGGACCACATACAGCTAGAAGTAAGTTTTCTGATTACACAGTGACTCTGGATGGCCTTTCTGTTTCTTCACATGCAGCAGTAAAAGACCTCAGGGTGATTATTGACCCCAGTCTTTCATTTGAAACTCACATTGATAACATTACCCGGATAGCTTTCTTTCATCTCAGAAATATTGCTAAGGTAAGAAATTTAATGTCACTACATGACGTGGAAAAACTAGTTCATGCTTTCATTACCTCCAGGTTGGATTATTGTAATGCCTTACTGTCTGGATGTTCCAATAAGTGCATAAACAAGCTCCAGTTAGTTCAAAATACAGCAGCAAGAGTCCTTACTAGAACTAGAAAATATGACCACATCACGCCTGTCTTATCCACACTGCATTGGCTCCCAATCAAATTTCGTATTGATTATAAAATACTACTATTGACCTTTAAAGCACTAAATGATCTTGCACCACAGTACCTGAGTGAACTTCTGGTCCTCTATGACCCGCCACACCTACTTAGATCAAAAGGTGCAGGCTATCTGCTGGTACCTCGTATAGTGAAGGCTACATCAGGGGGCGGAGCCTTTTCTTACAAAGCCCCACATTTATGGAACAGCCTTCCAAGTAATGTTCGGGAATCAGACACAGTCTTAGCGTTTAAGTCTAGGCTGAAAACAAATCTGTTTCGTCAAGCCTTTTGTTAATGGTGTTTATGAGGTAAAGGTGTAGATCTGGAGGGTCCTCAGACATAGAGTGTTTTGGTAAACTGGGATGTATGGATGCTGTCAGTCCCCACTCGCTTGCTCACTCGAGTTTGTTGACGGTGTAGTGGCTGCTGCTTTATGTCCCGGGGCTCCCTCATGCCTGTGTTACCTTCTGGCTCTCCCCTTTTAGTTATGCTGTCATAGTTAGTTGCCGGAGTCCCTGCTTGTACTCAGTGCAATATGTATACTGTTCCTACTTATTCAGGCGACATTGGGCATACCTAACAACCTGTGTTTTCTTTCCCTCTCTCTCCCCCCTCCCTCCAAATCTGTCCCTCTGAGGCTACATCCACACGACAATGGCAACGAGATGTTATTTAAAAATATATCGCGTCCAAATGGGCAACAATCAGTAAAATATCAGGTCCATATGGCAACGCAACGCTTGCTGAAAACGATGCAATACACATGCCACACCTCTAGGGGCGCTGTAAGACGGTCCCTTCGGAGACACCAGAACAATAGAAGAAGTAAGGACGCATGCGCATAAACTATTATGTGCGAGACTTCATATTAGCCACAAAGTCAGGAAAATCTGTTTGTAAAATTACATTATAATGACCAAATACAATGAAAAGTATTTTTCCAATCTCACCTGTGAAAGGTAATCCCATGTGATCTCGTTTGGACAGCAAACCTGTTGGTAAAGTTAAACGCAGCTAATCTTTATTCTCCGCTTTGACCTCTCCAAAATGGCGGCGAGGATGACACATGATTCTACGTGGAAGGCGGCGTCTTTAATGGTCCGGAATAAATTGAATGATACACGTTGATGGATTAATTTGCTGTTTCTCACCTGTGAAAGGTAATCCCATATGATCTCGTTTGGACGGTAAACCTGTTGGTACAGTTAAACTCAGCTAATCTTTATTCTCCGCTTTGACCTCTCCAATATGGCGGCGAGGATGACGTATGATTCTACGCGGAAGGCAGTGTCTTTAATGGTCTGGAATAAATTGGATTAATTTGCTCCTCTACGCCCTTTTTGAGGAATGTATTGTCGGACTTAAATCAACATCTGAAGAGGTGAGATCGCTCCTTTTTTCCCCTATTTTTGCTGGCGGGATTGCACCATTACACAATAAATATTCACAGTGAAAATATTTTGTAAGCGCGTTTCATGAACCAAGTTATAGGATTTGTTGACAACTCGCATCGCAATGAGAAGATCATTGGCACTACTGGTGTTAAGAATCAGACCATTTCATAAATGAATATTTTGCTGTAGAGCTGCAGTGTTTGTACAATTGCATGTTTTTGCTTCACTATTATTGTCACTATTCTGCTTCTTGCATTACTACTGTGAACTAACACTGAACATAATAATAATAATAATAATAATAATAATAATAATAATATCCAAGCTCGTGTTTCACTCTCACTAGTGCTCTGTAAGGCTTTTTCCTGGTGATATTCGTTACACTTCTACCCAGCGTGAAGCACTCACAGTCATGTGGTTGTGACATCATCGTAAACAAATCCGTTCTACTCATCCAGACGACTTCACAATGGCAACGTTGCCAGATCTTTCCACTCTGGAACCCGTTCTCAAAAAGATTGCGTTTTGGGCACCCAAAACGCCAGTGCCGTGTGGACACCAGGCCTAAACGATAAGCAATTGTATCGGAGTCACCTGAATCCGTTGCCGTGTGGACAGGGCCTGAGTTACATGGAGTCAACAGGAAATCTTTTGGTGGAGAGGGTGGAGACCTCGACTGGCTATCGTAGCCTGCAGGGAATCGGCCGTCAGACATTCTGTCGCATGTCCCAGACCCAGTGAAATGTAACTGAATTGTCTTGGCCAGCCTGAAGGGTCCCATCTGCATCCCATCATTGCTGAGGAGTGTGCTCCCATCACCCAATCAAGCATTCAGCCAGAGCAGGTCATGATATTTTTTAACCATATTAACATGCCATTGTTGTGTATTACGCCTGATGTCAAGACTCTCGTCTCTGCGAGCCTACCACACAGATTTAATACTTGTGTCATTTTTAGGGCATACCTAACAACCTGTGTTTTCTCTCTCTCCCCCCCCCGTCCCTCTGAGTTACATGTCAGTCCTGGGATCGAGATGCTGACCTCTTCTGCCCCTCGGACCTGCTTGATCCATCCTGGTGCCCTGTGTCTGGTTGGAGTCTGTGGCAGTGTGGGCGCGGTCAAGCATCGGTCTGTGACCGGAGGGCGGAGTCAGGGAAGGTAAGTGGCAGAATCACTGCACCTGATGTCAATTAATGTGTTTGTGTGTCTTCCCCAGTGACCTCGACCTATTTAAGGAGAGAGAGCGAGAGCAGAGGGAGCTCTCTCCCCAACCAGACGACTGATGTGTGTGTGTGTGTGTGTGTGTGTGTGTGTGTGCCTGAGTGTCTGGGAGAGTGTGACGCTGAAAAGTGTGACAATAAAAAGAGTTTTGTGAACTCGGTTCTGGCCTGCCGTCCTTCTGTGCTCCACCCACCCATACGAACTGTCACAGTGGTGCCGAAACCCGGGACTGAGCACAGAAGAGAACAGCCCCATGGAGTCCTCCCCCTTCGCCGACCTGATCCATGCCCTCACCACGGCCCAACAGAGCCAGCACCAGGCGCTGCTTGCCCTCCGAAAGGAGCAAGAACAATGGTTCGAGGCCCTGGTGCTGGCGCAACAGGAAGATCGTCGGGTGTTCCGGCACCTCCTCGCGTTGGCGGGGTCCACCAACTCCACCGCCGCGGGCCCTTCCCCCTCACCCTCATGAAGATAGGCCCGCAGGATGACCCCGAGGCCTTCCTCACGCTCTTTGAACAGGTAGCAGAGACCTCGGGGTGGCCGGTGGAACAGCGCACGGCGCACCTCCTCCCCCTGCTAACGGGAGAGGTGCAGCTGGCTGCGCTACAGCTCCCTGCCGACCACTGGCTGGCCTACCTTTGCCGGGCCATCCTCTAGCGTGTGGGGCACACCCCCGAGCAACAACGTCAGCGCTTCCATGCTTTGCACTTGGAGGAAGTTGGCTGGCCGTTCGCGTTTGGCCAGCAACTCCGGGACGCCTGCTGGCAGTGGTTGAGGGCCGACAACCACGACGCCGAGGGACTCATCGACCAGGTGGTACTGGAGCAGTTCATCGCACATTTACCAGCAGGAACCGCAGAGTGGGTCCAGTGCCACCGCCCGGCATCGCTGGATCAGGCAATCAAGCTGGCGGAGGACCATTTGGCGGCTGTCCCGATGGCAGGACAGCAGACAACCTCTTCTCTCTCTCTCTCTCTCTCTCTCTCTCTCTCTCCCCCCCTCCTCCTGTGTCTCCTCCTCACCCCATTCCCCCACCGCGGAGGCGGGGGCCGGTGCCACCCCAGCCGGCCTGCCGCACCCGTGGTGCCCTCCCGTTTCTCCCTTCTGTGTCTGTCTCTCCCCCCCCCTCAGGTGAGTGTGCCCCAGAGCACTAGTGCAGAGAGGAAGCCCGGGCCAGTTTGCTGGCACTGCGGGGAGCCGGGCCACCTCCAACAGCAGTGCTCGGTAATGGAGGTGGGCGCGGTGGTTCGGATCCCCGACACGCCAGGAGCCGCCCTCCATCGGGCCGGAGCGTATCGCATACCGGTGAGTGTCCAAGGGGATACATATCAGGCGTTGGTGGATTCTGGCTGGAATCAGACCTCAATCCACCAAAACCTGGTGCAAGACGAGGCATTGTGGGGAGCACAATTGGTGAAGGTGTTGTGTGTGCACAGGGATGTTCACAACTACCCTCTAGTGTCGGTCCACATTCTTTTTTGAGGGGAAAAATTTATAGTAAAGGCGGCGGTTAATCCTCGCCTCACCCACTCAATAATTTTGGGGACTGATTGGCCGGGATTTGAGGAGTTAATGAGTCATCTTGTGAAGAGTGGGTCCTGCCATAGTTTAACAGGGGGAGGTCCCGGTGTCGCATTGGCGGGAGCAGCTGTCACAGAGCCATCTACGTCATCTCCGTGTCAGAGTGAGGACCCGCCGGCTCCTCCTCTCTCTATTGGGGAATCCCTCGCAAATTTTCCATTAGAGCAGTCGCGAGACGAGACTCTGCGGCATGCGTTTGACCAAGTGAGAGTAATCGATGGTCAAACGCTCCAGCCAAACGCCACCCTGTCCTTCCCCTACTTCGGAATTATGAAGGATAGATTATACCGAGTGATGCAGGACACTCAAACTAAAGAGCGAGTCACGCAGCTTTTGATTCCGAAGAGCCGCCGGGAATTGGTATTCCAGACGGCTCACTTTAATCCCATGGCTGGACACTTAGGGCAGGATAAAACACTAGCCCGAATAATGGCCCGGTTCTATTGACCAGGGATTCGCAGCGATGTCCGTAGGTGGTGTACGGCGTGCCGCGAATGCCAGTTAGTAAATCCAGCGGCCATTCCAAAAGCGCCTTTGTGCCCTCTGCCGTTAATCGAGACCCCGTTCGAAAGAATTGGGATGGATCTCGTCAGGCCATTAGATCGGTCAACACAAGGGTACCACTTTATATTAGTTCTGGTGGACTATGCAACGCGATACCCGGAAGCAGTGCCTCTTTGCAATATCTCAGCACACAGTATTGCGGAAGCGCTCTTCCGCATTATCTCCTGAGTTGGAATCCCAAAAGAGATTCTGACTGACCAAGGCACCTCGTTTATGTCACGTACACTGAACAAACTGTATGGGTTGTTGGGTATTAAGCCGATCCGTACCAGCGTGTATCACCCACAAACGGACGGTTTAGTTGAACGGTTCAATCGCACCCTCAAGAATATAATTAAAAAATTCGTAAGTGAGGACGCATGTAATTGGGACAAATGGCTTGAACTCTTGCTATTTGCAGTGCGAGAGGTCCCCCAAGCCTCCATGGGGTTCTCCCCATTTGAATTGTTATATGGGCGTAAGCCGCGCGGCATTCTAGATGTTTTGCGGGAAAATTGGGAGGGGGGACCTTCACCAAGTAAAAATGAAATCCAATACATTATTGACCTGCGCGCAAAACTCCACACACTCATGCACCTAACTCAGGAGAATTTGCGGCAGGCCCAAGAACGACAAACCCGCCTGTACGACAAGGGTATGCGCCTTAGGGAGTTCACACCGGGAGATAAGGTACTCGT
This sequence comes from Neoarius graeffei, assembly GCF_027579695.1. Taxonomy (NCBI): domain Eukaryota; kingdom Metazoa; phylum Chordata; class Actinopteri; order Siluriformes; family Ariidae; genus Neoarius; species Neoarius graeffei. The sequence continues at coordinate 86,915,136 of NC_083577.1, forward strand.
ACTGTTGCCCACATTGAGCTCCAAATTAGTCGCCAAGTGGCAAGGACCCTTTGAGGTCACACGGCGAGTCGGGGACGTTGACTATGAGGTGAGGCGAACGGATAGGGGTGGGGCGCTACAGATTTACCACCTCAATCTGCTCAAACTCTGGAACGTGGAGGTCCCCGTGGCGTTGGTGTCGGTGGTTCCGGAGAAGGCGGAGCTGGGGCCAGAGGTTCAAAAGGGAACATTGGCATCACGTACCTCTCCGGTCCCCTGTGGAGACCACCTCTCCCCGACCCAACTCGCGGAGGTTGCCCAGTTGCAGACCGAGTTTTCGGACGTGTTCTCGCCCCTGCCCAGCCGCACCAACCTCATAGAGCACCACATTGAGACGCCCCGGGGGTGGTAGTGCATAGCCGCCCTTATAGGCTACCCAAACACAAGAAAAAAGTGGTTTGGGAAGAACTCGAGGCCTTGCTCGAAATGGGCATCGTCGAGGAGTCCCACAGTGGCTGGAGCAGCCCGGTGGTCTTGGTTCCCAAGGCCGACGGGTCGGTCCGGTTCTGTGTAGACTATAGAAAAGTCAACGCGGTGTCTAAATTCAACGCGTACCCAATGCCTCGTATTGATGAGTTGCTCAATCGACTAGGCACGGCTCGCTTTTACTCGACACTGGATTTAACAAAGGGTTATTGGCAGATCCCCTTGACTCCATTATCCCGGGAAAAAACGGCCTTTTCCACACTGTTCGGCTTACACCAATTTGTCACACTTCCTTTTGGGCTGTTTGGGGCGCCCGCTACGTTTCAGTGGCTGATGGATAGGGTCCTCCGCCCCCACGCCACCTATGCGGCCGCCTACCTCGACAACATTATTATCTATAGTAATGACTGGCCAAGGCACCTCGAACATCTGAGCGCCGTCCTTAGGTCGCTGAGGCGAGCGGGTCTCACAGCCAACCTGAAGAAGTGTGCGATTGTAGTACGGTATCTGGGCTTCCACTTGGGCAACGGGCAGGTGCGTCCCCAAATTAACAAGACAGCAGCAATTGCGGCCTGCCCGAGGCCCAAGACCAAAAAGGGGGTGAGACAGTTCCTGGGGCTGGCTGGCTATTATCTTAGGTTTATACCTAATTACAGTGGTGCTTGAAAGTTTGTGAACCCTTTAGAATTTTCTATATTTCTGCATAAATATGACCTAAAACATCATCAGATTTTCACACAAGTCCTAAAAGTAGATAAAGAGAACCCAGTTAAACAAATGAGACAAAAATATTATACTTAGTCATTTATTTATTGAGGAAAATGATCCAATATTACATATCTGTGAGTGGCAAAAGTATGTGAACCTCTAGGATTAGCAGTTAATTTGAAGGTGAAATTAGAGTCAGGTGATTTCAATCAATGGGATGACAATCAGGTGTGAGTGGGCACCCTGTTTCATTTAAAGAACAGGGATCTATCAAAGTCTGATCTTCACAACACATGTTTGTGGAAGTGTATCATGGCACGAACAAAGGAGATTTCTGAGGACCTCAGAAAAAGCATTGTTGATGCTCATCAGGCTGGAAAAGGTTACAAAACCATCTCTAAAGAGTTTGGACTCCACCAATCCACAGTCAGACAGATTGTGTAGAAATGGAGGAAATTCAAGACCATTGTTACCCTCCCCAGGAGTGGTTGACCAACAAAGATCACTCCAAGAGCAAGGCGTGTAATAGTCAGCGAGGTCACAAAGGACCCCAGGGTAACTTCTAAGCAACTGAAGACCTCTCTCACATTAGCTAATGTTAATGTTTATGAGTCCACCATCAGGAGAACACTGAACAACAATGGTGTGCATGGCAGGGTTGCAAGGAGAAAGCCACTGCTCTCCAAAAAGAACATTGCTGCTCGTCTGCAGTTTGCTAAAGATCATGTGGACAAGCCAGAAGGCTATTGGAAAAAATTTGTGGACGGATGAGAACAAAATATAACTTTTTGGTTTAAATGAGAAGCGTTATGTTTGGAGAAAGGAAAACACTGCATTCCAGCATAAGAACCTTATCCCATCTGTGAAACATGGTGGTGGCAGTATCATGGTTTGGGCCTGTTTTGCTGCATCTGGGCCAGGACGGCTTGCCATCATTGATGGAACAATGAATTCTGAATTATACCAGCGAATTCTAAAGGAAAATGTCAGGACATCTGTCCATGAACTGAATTTCAAGAGAAGGTGGGTCATGCAGCAAGACAACGACCCTAAGCACACAAGTCGTTCTCCTAAAGAATGGTTAAAGAAGAATAAAGTTAATGTTTTGGAATGGCCAAGTCAAAGTCCTGACCTTAATCCAATGGAAATGTTGTGGAAGGACCTGAAGCGAGCAGTTCATGTGAGGAAACCCACCAACATCCCAGAGTTGAAGCTGTTCTGTACGGAGGAACGGGCTAAAATTCCTCCAAGCCGGTGTGCAGGACTGATCAACAGTTACCGCAAACGTTTAGTTGCAGTTATTGCTGCACAAGGGGGTCACACCAGATACTGAAAGCAAAGGTTCACATACTTTTGCCACTCATAGATATGTAATATTGGATCATTTTCTTCAATAAATAAATGACCAAGTATAATATTTTTGTCTCATTTGTTTAACTGGGTTCTCTTTATCTACTTTTAGGACTTGTGTGAAAATCTGATGATGTTTTAGGTCATATTTATGCAGAAATATAGAAAATTCTAAAGGGTTCACAAACTTTCAAGCACCACTGTATTTGGACGTCACCAGCCTGCTGACTGATCTGACTAAAAAGGGGGCACCAGATCTGGTCCAGTGGACGGAGCAATGCCAGTGGGCTTTTTCTGAGGTAAAGGCTGCACTGTGTGGGGGGCCACTTTTACACTCCCCTGACTTTTCTCTCCCCTTTATGTTACAGACGGATGCATCGGACAGAGGGCTGGGGGCCGTTTTGTCCCAGGAGATGGAGGGGGAGGATTGCCCAGTACTGTATATCAGTCGGAAGCTGTCGGTGTGTGAGGGGCGCTGCAGCAACATTGAGAAAGAGTGCCTGGCGATCAAGTGGGCGGTCCTCGCCCTCCGTTACTACCTGCTGGGACACCCTTTCACCCTCTGTTTGGACCACGCGCCCCTCCAGTGGCTCCACCGCATGAAGGATGCCAACGCACAGATCACCCGTTGGTATTTGGCACTCCAACCCTTTAACTTCAAGGTGATCCACAGGCCGGGAACATCGTGGAGAACTGGCCCATGAGGACAGTTGAGGGTTATACCTGGAGGATGCTCTGGACTCTTACAGTAATGCTTTTATGGCTGAGGACTACAGTTGACTTGCTAACTTTAGGACTGCAGTTGTCATGAACAGTTTTGCACTCAAGTTTCCATCAATGATAACTTCAACAAAATAGGCTTTGTGTTAAAACTAGAATGAATTTCCTGGTTCCTGATTGATGGTCGTGGCGGACTTCCTCTCCCATCAGGGGGGGGGGGGGGGGGGGAGTTGGCTGCAGGCGGGATGGCCGCCTGGCCTGAGTCGGGCGGTGGGGGTATGTGGCAGCGGGGGCGTGGTCAAGCATCAGTCTGTGACCGGAGGGTGGAGTCAGGTAAGGTAAGTGGCAGAATCACTGCACCTGATGTCAATTAATGTGTTTGTGTGTCTTCCCCAGTGACCGCGCCCTATTTAAGGAGAGAGAGCAAGAGCAGAGGGAGCTCTCTCCCCACCCAGACGACTGATGTGTGTGCATGTGTCTGAGTGTCTGGGAGAGTGTGACACTGAAAAGTGTGACAATAAAAAGAGTTTTGTGAACTCAGTTCTGGCCTGCCGTCCTTCTGTGCTCCACCCACCCATACAAACTGTCACAGAGTCTTATTGCATTGGTCCTGTGGAGGATGGCCCCATGAGGACAGTTGAAAGTTACACCTGGAGGATGCTCTGGACTCTTACAGTAATGCTTTTATGGCTGAGGACTACAGTTGACTTGCTAACTTTAGGACAGCAGTTGTCATGAACAGTTTTGCACTCAAGTTTCCATCAATGAAGAGTTACATCATCAACGAAACTGTCTTCATGTTAAAACTGTTAATGTTATAGTCATGCTGTCTGTTGTTGCCCAAATGAGGATGGGTTCCCTTTTGAGTCTGGTTCCTCTCGAGGTTTCTTCCTCATGTTGTCTCAGGGAGTTCTTCCTTGCCACTGTCACCACAGGCGTGTTCATTGGGGATAGATTAGGGATAAAATTAGCTCATGTTTTAAGTCGTTCAAATTCTGTAAAGCTGCTTTACAACAATGTTTATTGTTAAAAGCGCTATACAAATAAACTTGACTTTTATGGCTGAGGACTACAGTTGACTTGCTAACTTTAGGACTGCAGTTGTCATGAACAGTTTTGCACTCAAGTTTCCATCAATGAAGAGTTTATAACATCAACGAAACTGTCTTCATGTTAAAACTGTTAATATTATAGTCATGCTGTCTGTTGTTGCCCAAATGAGGATGGGTTCCCTTTTGAGTCTGGTTCCTCTCGAGGTTTCTTCCTCATGTCGTCTGAGGGAGTTTTTCCTTGCCACCGTTGCCACAGGCTTGCTCATTGGGGATAGATTAGGGATAAAATTAGCTCATGTTTTAAGTCGTTCAAATTCTGTAAAGCTGCTTTGCGACAATGTTTATTGTTAAAAGCACTATACAAATAAACTTGACTTGACTTGTCTTTATCTTTAATCAACTGTCAGATGCTTTTACCTCAAATGACTTAAATGTAATGCTTCAGGGCATTCATGTGGCTCAACTAGAAAAACTATTTTATTTAAATCAAGTATTATATTTTAAATTATCTAATACCAATGTGAAATTATTAGACCTTAAAAACCCACCCACAGGAAGTGTAGACATAGACAGACCTTAATCTTAGATGCTTGGCAGGGCAAAGCTGCAACTGCACAACATGTATGCACAAAAGCTGACACCCATATGTGCTTGTTGAACATCCTATTTCAGATTTAGTCCCCCTTTGCTCTGATAATAACCTTCTTCTGCAAAGTCTTTAAACTAGATTTTGGAGCATGACTGTGGAAATTTGTACTCGTTCAGCTACAAAAGCATTAGTGACATCAGGCAGTGATGTCAAGCGAGGAGTTCTGGGGTGCAGTCAGCATTCCAGTTCATCCTAAAGGTATTCTGTGGGGTTGAGGTCAAGGCTCTGTGCAGGAGTCAGGACACTCGAGTTCTCCCACTTGAACCTTAGCACGCCATGGAGCTCGCTTTATGCACAGGAGCATGGTCATGCTAGAAAATGTTTGGGCTTCTTAAGTCAAGTGAAAGGAAACTGTCATGCTACAGTATACAAAGACATAATTTCTTTACAATTTTGTGCTTCCAACTTTGTGGTAAGAATTTGATGAAGAACCATATAGGATGGGAGTGATGATCATGTGTCCACATACTTTTGACCAAAGAGAAGAACAGACACTTAAGTTATCTTTTTCTGGTAAAAGTTACCCATCTCTGGTAAACCCATACTTTACACTAAAATTCCACTTTCAGAACATGGCAGGTGGAGTCAAGGTGGTCAAGTAATACTGATATGTGCTGAGGAAAAGAGAGTTTCCAGTTGTCCAACACTAAAGTTCTGCTGATATGCTCCTCTGAAGAGCTGTGGAGGTTAGCTTTCACAGATTCCTTTCAGCTTGCTTATCTCCATCCATTATCCATAACCACTTATCCCTATGTAGGGTCACAGGCAAGCTGGAGCCTATCCTAGGTGACTATGGGCAAGAGGCAGGATACACCCTGGACAAGTCACCAGATCACCGCAGGGCTGACACATAGAGACAAACAACCATTCACACTCAAATTCACATCTACGTTCAATTTAGAGCCACCAATTAACTTAACCTGTATGTCTTTAGACTGTGGGGGAAACCAGAGCACCCAGAGGAAACCCACGTAGACACGGGGAGAACATGCAAATTCCACACAGAAAGGACCCCATCTGCCACTGGGCACGAACCCAGAACCTTCTTGCTGTGAGGTGACAGTGCTAACCACTACACCACCGTGCCACCCAGCTTGCTTATCTTTATGTCTTGAATTGAAGACCTCATTATCCCCAACTCACATTTTTCCACAGGGTTGTCAAATTCCCACCATCCAGTCTAAAATACTAATTCTTGCTAGTGTGCAAAGTCAGCTTAGACAGCTTTTACCAACTGAAACTGATGCTTACCTACTTGCAGTCTTAAACATGCTGTTCAGAAAGCGACCATGTGTTCTGAAAAAGCACTTTTCACCAACTTCTATCCCAGTGCTCTCACTGAACAATGAAGCAACAAATGCTTCCTGCGACATGCCCCAAAAGTGTGAGAAGCATTCCAGAGACTCCATATAAGGAGATTAGGTTGTTTTAGTGGCAAAAGCCTTGAAGATCACCTCCAGATATTCTTGCACCTGGGAGTCAAAGTACACTCACCCAGACTAAAAGTCTGCTTCTGGCCAATCACTCACTTGAAAATAAACAACCAACAAATGCTCCCTCAGGCATGGTTCCAGAGAGCAACGAGCAGTCCAAGAAGCACATGTTGGGAGCTTGCGGTAGTTATCTGGACAAAAGGCATCATGTGCTCAAGTGATAGAGCACTTGCTTTGCATCCAAGTGGTAGTGGACTGATGCTCACATTCTCCAAAGCAACAAATATAACAAGTGCAAATTCTGTTGCTTTTCAGAAGCAAGGACTTCCTTGTCATGTTTTGACCTATCTGAATAATCCTGCAATTTCAGGCAACACTTTCCTCAAGATCAAACTTCTTTCATTACAAAACAGAAATGTGAAAACATTTCTGACAAGAGAAGGCCACCCACCAAAACTCACAGACTGGGCAAGGAGGGCATTAATCAGAGATGCACCAAAGATAACACTGAAGGAGCTGCAAAGATCCACAGAGGAGATAGGAGCATATGTCCATAGGACCACTTAAAGCCGTACACACCACAGAGCAGGGCTTTTTAGAAGAGTGGCCAGAAAAAAAAAAAAAGTCATTGCTTAAGAAAACACATTTTGAGTTCCCCAACAGCATGTGACAGACTCCTCAAACACATGGAAGAAGATTCTCTGTGGCACAAACCCAACACTTCCCAACACCCTGAGAACACCATTCCTACAGTAAAGCATGGTGGTGGCAGCATCATGCTTTGGGGATGTTTTTCATCTGCAGGGACAGGAAAGCTGGCCAGGACTGAAGGAAAAATGGATGGCACTAAATACAGGGCAATTCTGGAGGAAAACCTGCTTGAGTCAGCCAGAGGTTTGAGACTAGGATGAAGGTTCACGTTCCAGCAGGACAATGACCCTAAACGTAGTGCTAAAGCTGCACTGGAGTGGTTTAAAGGGAAACATTTACATGTTTTGGAATGGCCTAATCAAAGCCCAGACCTCAATCCAATTGAGAATCTGTGACATAACTTGAAGATTGCTGTACACCAACGCAACCCATCTAACTTGAAGGAGTTGGAGCAGTTTTGCCTTGAGGAATGGGCAAAAATCCCAGTGGCTAGATGTGCTAAGCTAATAGAGACATACCCCAAGAGACTTGCCGCTGTAATTGCAGCAAAAGGTGGCTCTATGAAAGTATTGATGAATACCTATGCACACTTCAGATTTCTGTTTTTTCATCTTAATTATAGTTTGTGTCACAATTAAAAAACAAAACCAATTTTCACCTTTAAAGTTGTAGGCATGTTGTGTAAATCAAATGGTGCTAACCCTGCAAAAATCCATTTTAATTCCAGCTTGTAATGCAACAAAACAGGGCAAACACCAAGGGGGATGAACACTTTTGCAAGACACCGTAATGAGATTATCATTATAAATAACTGTGATGCCTCCTTCTGTGCCAGTTAGATGAGGCTGGTGTATATTACAGTATCCAGGAGGACTAGCTTCATTTAATGCTACATTAATCTAAAACACCATGCACTGAGAGGCTCTGGTTGAAATTATGGATTCTCTGAGGGGTGCAGCCCTGAAGAAAATAGTCCTATGCTAGTCACTGAAGAGAATCCATAATTACTGGTGCCTCTGAGTGCATGGTATATTAGATTTAAAACATTTTAAACTAAAAAAGTCTTAACTACAACCCCAATTCCAAAAAAGTTGGGACGTTGTGTAAGCTGTAAATAAAAACAGAATGCGATAATTTGCAAATCATGGAAATCCTTTATTTCACTGAAAATAGTACAAAGACAACATATCAGATGTTGGAACTGAGAAATGTTATTGTTTTTTGAAAAATATATGCTCATTTTGAATTTAATACCAGCAACACATTTCAAAAAAATTGGGACAGGGGCATGTTTACCACTGTGTTGCATCACCTCTACTTTTAACAACAGTCTGTAAACATTTGGGAACTGAGGAGACCAACTGCTGTAGTTTTGAAAGACAAATGTCCCATTCTTGCCTGATATACAGTTTCAGTTGCTCAAGTTTGCGGTCTCCTTTATTGTATTTTGCACTTCATATTGTGCCAAATGTTTTAAATGGGAGACAGATCTGGACTGCAGGCAGGCCAATTTAGCACCTGGACTCTTTTACTACGGAGCCATGCAGTTTTAATGTGTGCAGAAAAGAGTCTGGCATTGTCTTGCTGAAAGAAGGAAGGCTTTCCCCAAAAAAGATTTTGTCTGGATGGCAGCATATGGCTTTGAAACATGTATATATCATTCAGCATTAATGAAACCTTCCCAGATGTACAAGCTCCCCATGTCATGTGCACTAATGCACCTTCATACTATCACAGATGCTGGCTTTTGAACTGTGCACTGATAACAAGCCAGATGGTCCCTCTCCTCTTTAGCCTGGAGGACATGATGTCTAGGATTTCTAAAAATAATTTCTAATTTTGATTCGTCAGACCTTGGAACAATTTTCCACTTCACCTCAGTCCATCATAAAGGAGCTTGGGCCCAGAGAAAGTGGCAGTGTTTCTGGATATTGTTTATATCTGGTATTAACTTGCATTTGTGGATGCAGTAATAAAGTGTTTTCGCAGACGATGGTTTTCTAAAGTGTTCCTGAGCCCATACAGTGATTTCCACTACAGACACGTCTGCGTTTAATGCAGTGTCTCCTGAGGGCCTGAAGATCACAGGCATCCAATGTCAGTTTTCAGCCTTGTCTCTTGCATACAGAGATTTCTCCAGATTCTGTCAACCTTTCAATGATATTATGTACCATAGATGATGTGATCCCCAAATTCTTTGCAATTTTACATTGAGGAACATTATTCTTAAATTGTTGCACTGTTTGCCCATGCAGTCTTTCACCGAGTGGTGAACCCCTCCCCATCTTTACTTCTGAGAGACTGAGTCTCTCTGAGATGCACTTTTTATACCCAATCATGTTACTGACCTGTTGCCAGTTAACCAAATTGTTTTTTTTAGCATTACACAATTTTGTCAGTCTTTTGTTGCCCCGTCCTAACTTTTTTGAAATATGTTGCTGACATCAAATTCAAAATGAGCATATATTTTTCAAGAAACAACAACATTTCTCAGTTTCAACATTTGATATATTGTCTTTATACTATTTTCAATGAAATGTAGGTGTGGCAGCGGGGGTGTGGCCAAGCAGCAGTCTGTGAATGGAGGGCGGGGTCGTGGAAGGTAAGTGGCTAAGTCATTCCACCTGCTGTCAATTAGTGTGTGTGTGTGTGTGTGTGTGTGTGTGTGTGTGTCATTGTTTGTTACAGGGACGGAGCATAAAAGGAAAGAGAGAGCAGAGGAAGGGAGCTCTCTCCCCAACCACAATGCATGTGTGAGTGAGTGAGTGAACGAATGAACGAACAATAAATAAAAAGGAGGCTGAAATGCTCAATAAAGTTTTGGATAAACATCAACTCTCGCCTGCTGTGCTTCTGTGCTCCACCCACATCAGGAAGTGTTACAGTGGTGCTGAAGCCCGGGAGCACAGAAGAGAACCACCCCATGGAGTCCCCGCCATTTGAAGAGCTCATCCTTGCCCTCGCTACCGCCCAGCAGAACCAGCATCAAGCACTGATCGCCCTCTGAAAGGAGCAGGAGCAATGCTTCGAAGCCTTGATGCTGGCCCAGCAGGAAGATCGCCAAGCGTTCCTGCACCGGCTTGCGTCAGCAGGGGCGTCAACCACTGCTGCCGCCACCCTCACAAAGATGGGACCGCAAGACGATCCGGAAGCATTCCTCACTCTTTTCGAGCAAGCAGCCGAGGCGTGGGGGTGGCCACTGGAGCAGCGCACGGCACGCCTTCTCCCACTCCTGACTGGCGAGGCGCAGCTCGCAGCGCAGCAGCTCCCTGTTGACAGCCAGCTGGTCTACACTGACCTGACAAAAGCCATCCTGCAGCGGCTCGGCCGCTCCCTGGAGCAACATTGCCAGCGCTTCCGGACACTGGCATTGGAGGAAGTTGGTCGGCCATTTGCATTCGGTCAGCAACTCCGGGATGCCTGCCAGTGGTGGCTGAGGGCGGAAAACCGCGACGCTGATGAGATCATCGATCTGGTGGCACTGAAGCAGTTTGTCTTTAGACTTCCGGAAGGAATGGCGGAATGGGTCCAGTGTCATCACCCGGTGTCACTGGAGCGAGCCATTGAGCTGGCAGAGGACCATCTGGAGGCGACTCCAATGGCAGGCGGATGAGGCGTCTCCCCTCGCTTCTCTTCTCTCTCTCTCTCTTTTCTCCCCCTGTCTCTCGTCCCCCTCCCCACCCCGTTCCCCTGCCACGGAGGCGGCGGCTGGCCCCTCCCCAGCTGGCCCATTGCACCCGTGGTGTCCTCCCCTTTCCCTCTCCTGTGTCTGTGTTGTCTCCCCCTCAGGTGAGTGACACCCATAACACCAGTGCAGAGGGAAAGCCTGGGCCGGTGTGCTGGCGTGGCGGGGAATCGGAGCATCTCCAAGGCCAAAGCTCCGCAAGGGAGGTGGGTGCTGTAATCCGGATCCTCGACGTGCCAGAAACCGCCCCCAATCGGGCCAGAATGTATCGCATACTGGTGAGTATCCAAGGGGCTACATATCATGCTTTGGTGGATTCTGGTTGCAATCAGACCTCAATTCACCAACGCCTTGTGCAAGGTGAGGCATTGGGGGAAGGCACAAGCGGTGAAAGTATTGTGTGTGCACGGGGATGTTCACCGTTACCCTCTAGTGTTTGTCCAAATTCTATTCCGGGGCCAAATGCATAGAATAAAGGCAGCGGTTAGTCCCTGTCTCACCCACTCGTTGATTTTGGGTACTGACTGGCCGGGATTTAAAAACCTAATGGAATATTTAACACACAGTGGGTCCTGCACTAGTAGGTTGCGGGAAGGTCCTGGTGTGGCGTTGACTGGAGAAGCTGTCGCAGAGCCGTCTACATCAACACCGCGACAGAGTGAGGAGCAGCCCGCTCCCCCTCTCTCGGGGATTCCCTTGGGGATTTCCCGTTAGAGCAGTCGCGAGATGAGACTCTGCAGCATGCGTTTGACCAAGTGAGAGTAATCGATGGTCAAACTCTTCAGCCAAGCGCAGCACTGACCTTCCCCTATTTTGCTATTATTAAAGATAAACTGTACCGAGTGATGCAGAACACTCAAACCAAGGAACAAATAACCCAGTTGTTAATCCCAAAGAGCCACAGGGAACTCATGTTCCATGCGGCTTACTTTAATCCCATGGCTGGACACTTGGGGCAAGATAAAACACTAGCCCGAATAATGGCTCAATTCTATTGGTCAGGGATTCGCAGGGATGTCCGTTGGTGGTGTGCTGCATGCCGTGAATGCCAATTAGTAAATCCCACGGCCACTCCAAAAGCGCCTTTGCGCCCTCTTCCTCTAATAGAGACCCCGTTTGAGCGAATTGGGATGGATCTCGTCAGGCCATTAGATCGGTCAGCATGGAGATATCACTTTATTTTAGTTCTAGTGGACTATGCAACGTGATATCCAGAAGCAGTGCCTCTCCGCAATATCTCAGCATGCAGTATTGTGGAAGCGCTCTTCCGCTTTATCTTCCGGGTCGGGATTCCGAAAGAAATCCTGACGGACCAAGGCACTTCATTTATGTCATACACACTGCGTGAGCTGTATGTGTTACTAGGGATCAAGTCTATCTGCACCAGTGTTTATCACCCACAAACGGATGGCTTAGTAGAGCGATTTAACCAGACACTCAGAAACATAATCTGTAAATTCTATATTACTCATTATTTTTGCCATATCTGACTTACTGTGTCGAAGTCTGGGGAAACACCTACAAAACCACTCTGCAGCCGATATGTACAATCAGGGGTTAAATTGGGATTGGTTATGTGGGGGGGCTCTGCCTCGTACCCGCCCCTGCCCCCGCCGCCCTGCCCCAATATACTTCTTGGAAAATAACCCTCTAATTTGATAACCATATCATATTGCACAGAGATATACACCTTATCTGTGTGTTGTAGGCCTATGTGTGTCTTGTAGTGCCCCCCTACACATTATGGCAGTTTGAATGTAGATTGGTTGGCCAATGTAACAGATTGTACAGGTTGTTGTACATTGGTTTGAAGGAAATGATTAGTGGGGTGTCTGGGGGTCCTCCCCCAGAAGTTTTTTATTATCATACATGTTATTTGCTGAATTCTGGTGCATTTTAATAAGTTGTTAGCTGACTTTACAGAGGTAGGTTGAGCAATATCATGTTAAATCTTGTCACATGCCTACAGGTGAAAAATGTGAAGGAGAAATGTTCAGTGAGAAAATTTGAAGGCTTGCACAATCTTAAACCAAAACAGTTGATTTATTTTGGAGGATAAATGTTAAATATGCCAAAACACTGTCAGTCAAATTGTCAATCAAATATATTCATGCAGTGAATGCAACCAAATACAAACAACACTATAACATTGGAAGCATTTATTATTATTGTTATTATTATGTATTCAATTATTTATTTGGCATGTGGTGCTTTTTGTATTGTCTAGAACATACATAAGATGAGCATATTATAGCAGCAAAATAGAAGCACAATCATTTGAATGCAGCAAAAGTTTTGCTGCATTCAAATGATTGTGCTTCTATTTTGCTGCTATAATATGCTCATCTTATGTATGTTCTAGACAATACAAAAAGCACCACATGCCAAATAAATAATTGAATACATAATAACAATAATAATTACACTAATAATACACTAATAATATTAACAATAAATAATAATAAATTAACATTAAATTAAATATTAACAATAAATAATAAAACACTAATAATATTAACAATACAGTGAACATAATCATCATATTTTTTATTATTAAAAATAAAATATCAAATAATACTGAAGAGGGGAAAAAATAATACTGATCTAAATATGTTTTTATTTTTAGACAGTATGTGTTTTGCTAAACACATACTGTCTAAAAATAAAAACACAACATATTTAGATCAGTATTATTTTTTCCCCTCTTCAGTATTATTTGATATTTTGTTTTTAATAATAAAAAATATGATGCTGCCCACCTTTTGAAGAAATCTGTAAGCTTCCTCCTCTTTGCTTTTCTCATTTTTAACCTTTAGCTGCTGACCTCTAAAAATCCAAGACAACAAAACAATTTATTAACCTTCTTGTATAAAAGTGAAATTGACTGTATCGACAGTTAATTAAGGCTAGAGCACAAGACGAGTGTTTTGTTTATGTTTGCCAAAGGTAGCTAACTTGAGGCAACGTTAGGCTCAACTTTTGGTCAATCTCAGTAGCTAACTTTAACTGACATCTCCCCCTTCCCCCTGGCTAATTTCTGTCGATAACTGGGGACTATGGAAATTGAACTCGCCAAATGCACAGACAGTTCGTTCAAGCACCTCTGATGGATTAGGATCGTATGCAGGTAAAAGGGGAGACGGTGTACGGAGAAAATTATAAACAAGTCACAACGCTGAAACACAAGCCCAAAAACCCGCAAACCACGACTTCTGATTTTTTTTTAAAGCAAGCTCACAAAAAAAGAAACCCCAAAGTCGCTTATAAAAAGCGGAATTGGCAACCCACGCAGTGTTCCAGAAACCAGAATCTCTGATCGCAAGTTCTGTTCTAAATAGCTTTGACAGGTCGTCTTGTTATCAGGAAAACTATGATCTATCTCATAAAAGTCATGGGTTTATTGATTAATAAAACGATATTTAATTATTCAGAACTGAAAATCGTGAAAAGGGTTTGTTGCTTTTGATGTGTGCATGATCATATGCCATCCGCTCCGAGCTTATGTGCCGGGGCTCAGCCCCGGACAGCCCCGGCCCAATTTAACCCCTGTGTACAATACAGAAAAGAGCAATAAGGACAATAAACAAAACAGGATACAGAGAACACACAAACTCACTATTCATCAAATCACACATGTTGAAATTTATGGATCTGGTCAAATTCAGAACAGCACAAATAATGTACAAAGCAAGAAATAATCTATTGCCGAAAAATATACAAGGAATGTTTAGTGGGGGGGGGATATAATCTAAGGGGAGACCTAAATTTTAAAAAACCAAAGGTTCGAACAAATATGAAAAGCATGTGCGTATCGAGCTGTGGGGTGACTTTATGGAACAGACTGGAGACAGAAATAAAACAAAGTGCAAATATAAATCTGTTTAAAAAAAGGTACAAAAAATATTTTTAAACAAGTATATAGAAGAGGAAGTATGTCAACGGAGGATGATGAGGGATAAATAGAATAGGGTTGATTGTTATATTAGAACTAACTTAGTATATGGTATATATTTATTTATGGGGATAGATATCTTCATATTTACAGGGATAGGTATGTAGTAGATATTTATTTTTGTAATTATATATTTATATAGATATTTATGAAGTGTATATATGGTATATAGTATATATATTTTTGTAATTATATATTTATATAGATATTTATGAAGTGTATATATGGAACGTAGTATGTATTTAATTTTGTAATTAAATATTTGTATAGATATTTATGAAGTGTATATATGGTATATAGTATATATATTTTTGTAATTATATATTTATATAGATATTCATGAAGTGTATATATGGTATATATTTTTATAGGTGTATTAATGTAGTTTGGATTTTGGGGTAGTTAAAAAGGGGTGGGAAATTTAAAAAAGTATTGTACTTCTTCCCACTCCTTTTTCGAACAATGTGCGGTGTATTGTAATGTCTTAGCTCTTTATGTTTTATTTATTCTTTTTTTGTCACTTTCTCATTTTCTTTCTTTTGTATGTACAAATAGTTACATACATTTTTATACATGTTCGAAATAAATAAATTCATTCATTCATAAATTCGTAAGTGAAGATGCGCGTAATTGGGATAAGTGGCTTGAGCCCCTGTTGTTCGCAGTATGAGAGGTCCCGCAAGCCTCCACGGGGTTTTCTCCCTTCTAATTATTATATGGGCATAAGACACGTGGCATTCTGGACGTGCTACGAGAAAATTGGGAGGAGGGACCTTCACGGAGTAAAAATGAAATCCAGTACATTCTTGACCTGCGCGCAAAACTCCACACCCTCACGCACCTAACCCAGGAGAATTTACCGCAGGTACAAGAACATCAAAGCCGGCTGTATGACAGGGGCACACGCCTTAGAGAGTTCACACCGGGAGCTAAAGTGCTCGTATTATTGCCCACATCGAGTTCTAAATTAGTTGCCAAGTGGCAAGGGCCCTTTGAGGTCACATGGCGAGTCGGGGATGTAGACTATGAGGTGAAGCGAATGGATAGGGGTGGGGCATGGCAAATCTACCACCTAAACCTTTTAAAATGCTGGAATGAGGGGGTCCCCATGGCGTTGGCGTCGGTAGTCCCAGAGAAGGCGGAGCTGGGGCCGGAGGTAAAAAAGATAACATCTCGGACCACTCCAGTTCCTTGTGGAGATCACCTCTCACCGGCCCAACTCACGGAGGTAGCAAAGTTGCAGAAGGAATTTTCCAACGTGTTCTCGCCCCTTCCTGGTCGTACCCACCTCATAGAACACCACATCGAAATGACCCCGGGGGTGGTAGTGCGTAGCCGCCCTTACCGCTTGCCCGAACACAAGACAAATGTGGTTCGGGACGAAATGGGCATGGTTGAGGAGTCCCACAGTGACTGGAGCAGCCCAGTGGTCCTGGTTCCCAAGACCGACGGGTCGGTCCAGTTCTGTGTGGACTATAGAAAGGTCAATGCGGTGTCTAAATTTGATGCATACCCAATGCCTCGCATTGATGAGTTGCTTGATCAGTTAGGTGCTGCTCGCTTTTATTCGACACTGGATCTAACAAAGGGATATTGGCAGATCCCCTTGACTCCTCTATCCCAAGAAAAAACGGCCTTTTCCACACCGTTTGGATTACACCAATTTGTCACGCTCCCTTTTGGGTTGTCTGGGGCGCCCGCTACGTTCCAGTGGCTTATGGACAGGGTCCTCTGCCCTCATGCTGCCTATGCGGCCGCCTATCTAGATGACATTGTAATCTACAGTAATGATTGGCCGTGGCACTTGGAACACCTGAGGGCTGTCCTAAAGTTGCTGAGGTGAGCAGGCCTCACAGCTAACCCAAAAAAGTGTGCGATTGGGCGGGTGGAAGTACAGTATCTGGGGTTCCACTTGGGCCATGGGCAGGTGCGTCCCCAAATTAACAAGACCGCAGCAATTGTGGCCTGCCCGAGGCCCAAGACCAAAAAGGAGGTGAGACTGTTCTTGGGGCTGGCTGGCTATTATCGTAGGTTTCTACCTAATTATTTGGATGTCACCAGCCTGCTAACCGATCTCACTAAAAAGGGGGCTCCAGATCCGGTCCAGTGGACAGAGCAGTGCCAACAGGCCTTCTCGGAGGTAAAAGCTGCACTGTGTGGGGGGGCCACTTTTACACTCCCCTGACTTCTCTCTCCCGTTTATTTTGCAGACTGATGCATCGGACAGAGGGCTGGGGGCCGTTTTGTCTCAGGAGGTGGAGGGTGAAGAACCCCCCATGCTGTACATCAGCCGGAAACTCTCGATGTGTGAAAGCAGGTACAGCACAATCGAGAAGGAGTGTCTCGCTATCAAGTGGGCGGTCCTCACCCTCCGATACTATCTGCTGGGGCGTCCTTTCACTCTCTGTTCAGACCACGTGCCCCTCCAGTGGCTCCACCGCATGAAGGATGCCAATGCGCGGATCACCCGTTGGTATCTCACCCTCCAGCCGTTTAAGTTCGAGGTGATCCACAGGCCGGGGGTGCAGATGGTGGTGGCGGACTTCCTGTCCCGTCGGGGAGGGGTCAGCTTCAGGCCGGACGGCTCCCCGGCCTGAGTCGGGCGGTGGGGGTATGTGGCAGTGGGGACGTGGCCAAGCAGCAGTCTGTGAATGGAGGGCGGGGTCAAGGAAGGTAAGTGGCTAAGTCATTCCACCTGCTGTCAATTAGTGTGTGTGTGTGCCACTGTTTGTTACAGGGACGGAGGATAAAAGGAGAGAGAGAGCAGAGGAAGGGAGCTCTCTCCCCAACCACAATGCATGTGTGTGAGTGAGTGAGTAAATGGATGAATGAATGAACGAACGAACGATAAATAAATAAAAAGGAGGCTGAAAAGCTCAATAAAGTTTTGGATAAACGTCAACTCTCGCCTGCCGTGCTTCTGTGCGCCACCCACATCAGGAAGTGTTACAGTAGGTTTTCCATGTCTTTTAAATCTTCACATTCTGTTATTATTTATGTTTTACACAGTGTCCCAACTTTTTTGGAATTAGGGTTGTATAAAATAATTAGAAATAAATCTGTAAAAAATAATTAAAGGTCTAACTCACTGTCTGTGCATGTGCAATGTAGCATGCTATCACCTGCCTTGCTAGGCATGAT
Source organism: Neoarius graeffei (assembly GCF_027579695.1). NCBI lineage: Eukaryota > Metazoa > Chordata > Actinopteri > Siluriformes > Ariidae > Neoarius > Neoarius graeffei. The sequence goes on from NC_083577.1 coordinate 86,932,942, forward strand.
CATAATATGTAGATCTCCACACACAGAAATACTCGCAGAGCCACAGCTGTGACTTGAGTCAGCCGTACAGCTTGAAATGGTGATGTTAGTTCATGGTATATCCAGGATATACCATATGACTGACTCACACCATATATATATATATATATATATATATATATATATATATATATATATATATATATATATATATAATTTTTTTTTTTTGATGCCACAAGATACATTACTTAATTAACGGTGGAACTATTTTGTCACATGAGCCATTCTTGGCCAATCCCTGCATGGGAATTTTTTGATGAAGGTCATAAACTCATTTGATTTAATCCACATTTCACCATGTAACGGTTCACGAGGCGTGGGTGGAGCACAGAGGACGGCAGGACAGAGATCAGGTTTTCAAAAGGCTTTATTGCCACACTTTTCAGTGAACAATTCTATATGGGCTAGACACACACACAGTCAGCGTCTAGTCCGGAGATGAGCTCCTCTGCTCTCGCTCTCCCTCCTTAAGTAGGGCGCGGTCACTGGGAAGACACACAAACACAGGTTAATTGCCATCAGGTGTAGTGATTCTGCCACTTACCTTCCCTGACTCCGCCCTCCTGTCACAGACAGGCGCTTGACCATGCCCCCGCTGCCACACACCATAATTTCATGAATGATTTGTGCTTTAGAAGCAAGTAATCTAATATTTAATAGTCTGACCTTTAGATCAAAGCTACTGGCAGTGGCTGTACGTTCATCCATCCATTCATTTTCCATATCTGCTTATCCTGTGCAGGGTTGCGGGCAAGCTGGAGCCTATCCCAGCTGACTGTAAGCGAGAGGCGGGGTACACCCTGGACAAGTCGCCAGATCATCACAGGGCTGACACAGGCTGTACATTCAGTATGATTGAATTTTATGTTTTAGGTTACTAGAACAAACTTTGAGTATTTCTACTTTTTTGTATCGCTCAGGGAACAGGCACAGTGTCAATATAGTGGAACCTGAGTGACGACTCTGTGCAACTAGCAGACAGTCGGTTTAGCCTGTTTGTCTGTTCCCTGGCCTTGGCTCTGGATTGTCACAAATTAACTAAGCCTGCTCTGAGACTTTGAGCTATGCTTGTAGAAATGACTGCAGCACCTTCCCACGTGGGACAGACCTGCCTGATCCATCCTGATGCCTTACTTCTGGCTGGAGTCTCATCACATCTCTCCTGTGGAGGACGGCCCCATATGGACAGTTGAAAGTCACACTTGGAAGACGCTCTAGACTCTTACAGTAATGCTTTTATGGCTGAGGACTGCAGTTGACTTGCTAACTTTAGGACTGCAGAACAGTTTTGCACTCAAGTTTCCATCAATGAACAGTTTATAACTTCAACAAAACAGACTTCATGTTAAAACTATAATGAATTTCCTGGTTTCACAGTTATACTTTGTGACTATATAGAACACTGTTATTGAAGTAAGTTATTTATAAATCACGCTATCTGTTATTACCCAGATGAGGATGGATTCCCCTTTGAGTCTGGTTCCTCTTGAGGTTTCTTCATGTCGTTTGATCATTGGGGATAGATTAGGGATAAAATTAGCTCATGTTTAAAGTCTTTTAATTTCTGTAAAGCTGCTTTGCAACAATGTCTGTTGTTAAAAGCACTATACAAATAAACTTAACTTGACTTGATGGATACTGTTCCCCCTGAACAGGCCAGCTTTGCCCTCAAAACTACTCCACTTGCCTATAAAACTCACATTGTTTTCTGAGCACCACCTGGACAACCAGCAAGTCAAAGTACATTTAGAAATCCATGCTTTCTTTTTTATTTGCATTTTCCATTCCGTCCCAAATTTTCTAATTTTTTTTTCCTGATTTGGGGTTGTAGAAATTTAATCAACACCTTCGGACCAATCAGAATCACAGCTGTATTGCGCTGCAGTGTAATTTATTTTCCTAAACCTTCAATCTGAAATTCTAATCTTAACCTGTTTCACTAAGTTTTAAACTTAGAAAAGGCTGAAACATCGCCTCACACAAATCCATCTTCAGTCTGTCTTAATTTATTCCCGAGTCTCCATGGAGCAGCTTGCTGCTTGGCTTCCCAGCCTCTCTGACCGCATTCAACTTTATTAAAGTAATTTGTCTGGTGGTGAAAGATAAATCATAATTAGAAGTGGAATGAGACTTGCAGGCTCAGATCCATGTGCAAACCTGCAAGAATGGGTAATGACTTTAACAGACAAATTAGACATGACATGATCACACTGTTTATTCTCAGCTTGCCTCGGCATCGATGACAAAATCACTTAAATTCTGCTGATCCTCAAACTGAAATGACATTCTTAATGAACACAATTTGATTACACAGAGCCTCAGTCATTCTGCCTGGCTGGAGAGGGTTTAAGGATCCAGGTGTATGAGCTCCTGGGAGAAATGGGAAAAGTGCATTAGATATTTCTGTAGATCTGGAAAAACAGATGGGCAAAATTATACAGAAATCATTCTGCTTTTTCTGTCATACTTTCCAACATCCTCAAAAGAGGTGGATATCGAATGTTCGGTCTTTTTCAATACTGCCAGGGCTTGCTAGTGAAAGAAGTTTCCTCATTACTACATTTATTTACAGTGACATATTTGGAATTTATTTAAAGCATGTTTTAGACAAGTTACAGGGCATCTGAAATGTTGAGGGTCTCTCTAATGGGACCAACACTAGAGCTTAAGCAGTCCTTCAATTAAAACTTCCAACTTTTTAATTATTTCCTTCGAACTTTAAAGTGAAGATGGTGTACATTTAAATAGCTGTCAGACTACAGTTCAGCTTGAAGCACTCATCAGTAGTTTTTACGGTCCAGTTATTATGCGGTACCAGTCAAAAGTTTGGACACACCTTCCAATTCAATGTTTTCTCTTTATTTTTATTAATTAAGTCACTTCATGTCTTAAAGTAATGATGGATGCCATTTCTCGTTACTTAGTTGAGTAGTTCTTGACATAATATGGATTACTACAGTTGTGGAATAGGGGCTATTCACTATATTTTTATTATTTCCTATTTACTGGTGGCACTGTCACCTCACAGCAAGAAGGTTCTGGGTTCAAGCCCAGTGGCCAACAGCGGCCTTTCTGAGTGGAGTTTGCATATTCTCCCCATGTCTGCGTGGGTTTCCTCTGGGTGTTCTGGTTTCCTTCCACAGTCCAAAGACATGTGAATTAGGTCGATTGGCTACTCTAAATTGCCCATAGGTGTGTATGTACACTTGCCACCAGATGAGGGTTTGGGTCCCTCTGGTGTGCTATAATCACCCAAGAGGATTTAGGGAAGCTCGGTGATAACTGCCTGGATCACCAACCCTCGACTATGAGGACGGCAACAGACAGAACAGAACTATTTGATCTCAAACACATTAAGGCCCTGTCCACACGGCAACGGATTCAGGCAAATTCGATAAAATTTTTTATCGTTTCGGCCTGGCGTCCACACGGCACCGGCGTTTTGGGTGCCCCAAAATGATATTTTTTGAGAACGGTTTCCAGAGTGGAAAAATCTGGCAACGGCGCCGTTGCGAAGTCGTCTGGATGAGTAGAACGGATTTGTTTACGATGACGTCACAACCACATGACTAGAACAAGCAGCACTCTCGCGTGCATCATTCGTAACAACAACAGCAACAATGGCGGACCCCAGAGTAGTAGTAGTTCAGTGCCGGGTAGAAGAAGGGGTTTATGCGTATGTGTCCTACTTCTTCTATTGTTCTGGTGTCTCCGATGGGACCGTCTTACAGCGCATGTAGAGGTGTGGCATGTGTATTGCATCGTTTTCAGCAAGCGTTGCGTTGCCATATGTACCTGATATTTTACTGATCCGTTGCCCATGTGGACGCGATATTTTTTTTACCTGCTAAAAAAAAAAATCTCGTTGCCATTGTCGTGTGGATGTAGCCTAAGAAGGCAAGAAACTCATCCACCAATTAACTTTTGATGAGGCACAGCTGTTAACTGAAAAGCATTCCAGGTGACTCCCTCATGAAGCTGGTTAAGATAATGCCAATAGAGTACAAAGGTCCGGCTCCAGGTCCCCTCCAGGTCCAGGCTCCTTCATGTCAAAAGGAGTCAGCTGAGGTGGTTTGGGCATCAGATTAGAATGCCTCCTGGGAGCCTTCCTTTGGATGTTTTCTGGGCATGTTCAACTGGGAGGAGACCTCGGGTTAGACCCAGAACATGCTGGAGAGATTCTTTTTCTCATCTGTCCTGGGAGCACCTTAGGATCCCACCATGACCCAACTTTGGATAAGCGGAAGAAAATGGGTGGATGGATTTATGGATATATTTGAGCTGTCAGTATATTTGTTACACTCTTAAAGCACCCAGGATTGATTTTCATAATCATGGTTTTGCTTTAACATAGAAGAATTCCTTCTGATCTGTGGGTTGATTGTGTCATCCAATACATCAACTTTTGTGTTTACAAAATGATAATCACTCGGCTCATCCATTAGCAAGGTTGGTTGGATGGTTATTTATTTATTTAATATTGTTTCCCACACCACATCACAGTTGATTCCTGGATTCTGATTGTTCAGAAGGCGTTAATCAATTCAACTGTTATCATATAATTAATTTTCTAGTAGTCAAGCTGCAAATCACGTGTTCGAATTTATCATCATTTCTGCAGTAACAGCTCATTTGTGGGGACTCATACGGCAAATTCAGCATAATTCAACTGTTTAATAAAGACATTTTGAGGATGATTTGCTGAGACAGAGCTCTTTTAAGACTTTAAGAGAAGATTGAACACTCTGCTATGCTAATGTTAGCTAATGTTAGACTGACTGAGTTTCCTTCTATTATAATATTAATAATAAATGGTCCGTACAAAATGATATATTCGGTTCAATCTTTAACTTGATTCAGACTGATGAAAATCTTTGTTTGCAAATGTTTTATGTTGATGTCTTATTTTGAGCTGATATCCTTTTTTCTCTCTCCAATATTTACGTTATTTCCTGGTTCATTGCACCATTTTCATAATATACATAATAATTTCTGGGCTACAGAACCATCCTGGCACTGATTTATATCACGGTTTTCCTCTTTTGGCAGACATTCTGATTTTTTTTTTTTGATCCCCAGACCTCTGACTCATCAGTGTTGATGCTGTTATAAAGAGAAATTGGATTTCGATCAATACACATTAGAACATTTTCGACAATCAAATAAGCAGAGTGTGATCATTGCCAGCTTGGCCAGATGATGGTGTAGACAATTTGCCAGACCATCTGTAGATTTCTCTCTGGGATTTATTGGACATCAGAGGTCCAAGCTGCTCTAACACATGGCACATGGCTTCAAACAGGATTCATGCTATCAAAAAGAGAAGCGATGTACAGTGAGTGCATCGAAATTACAGCCAGCACTCAAGAGGATTCGACAAGAAAATATCTGTACAACAGTTCTTGCTCCTGGTTCCGTCTTGAAATGTGTATGTGCTGAGATGGCATTAGTGCTCTGCAATGTTTTTTCTCTGAACAAAATTTACCTCAAAACATAATCCTTAATCAGCGAAAGCATTATCGAGACACAAAAGGTATGCAACTGGTTTACATATATGGTTTACCTGGGATGTTGCAACGTGGCCGAGTGCCAGTCTGTGAATGGAGGGCGGAATCAGGGAAGGTGAGTGTTCATGTCATGGTTCATGTCCTCATCATGGTTGACAGGCAATTTTTGCCAAATCAGATGACTTCTAAACAAGATATTACCACCAATTAACGCAATATTAACAAAGAAAAAAAATAATGTAGTTATGTTTTTCCAGGTGGCATGGTGGTATAGTGGTTAGCACTGTCGCCTCATAGGAAGAAGGTTCTGGGTTCCAGTCCAGCGGCCAACAGGGGCCTTTCTGTGTGGAGTTTGCATGTTCTCCCCGTGTCCGTGTGGGTTTCCTCCGGGTGCTCCGGTTTCCCCCACAGTCCAAAGACATGCAGGTTAGGATAATTGGTGGCTCTAAATTGAGCGTAGGTGTGAATGTGAGTGTGAATGGTTGTCTGTGTCTATGTGTCAGCCCTGTGATGACCTGGCGACTTGTCCAGGGTGTACCCCGCCTTTCGCCCATAGTCAGCTGGGATAGGCTGTAGCTCGCCTGTGACCCTGCACAGGATAAGTGGTTACAGATAAAGGATGGATGGATGGTTCAGCCTGACGTACATGTACTAGGACCACATGCATCTAGAAGTAGGTTTTCTGATTACACAGTAACTCTGGATGGCCTTTCTGTTTCTTCACAGAAGAGATCCTGACCGCTTCTGCTCCTCGGAATTGCCTGATCCATCCTGATGCCCTACTTCTGGCTGGAGTCTCATCACATCGCTCTTGTAGAGGACGGCCCCATATGGACATTCAAAAATCTGGACACTTACAGTAATGCTTTTATGGCTGAGGACTACAGTTGATTTGCTAACTTTAGGACTGCAGTTGTCATGAACAGTTTTACACTCAAGTTTCCATCAATGAACAGTTTATAACTTCAACAAAACAGACTTCATGTTAAAACTATAATGAATTTCCTGGTTGCACAATTGTACTTTGTGACTCTATAGAACACTGTTATAGAAGCGAGCTATTTATAATCACGCTATCTGTTATCACCCAAATGAGGATGGGTTCCCTTTTGAGTCTGGTTCCTCTCGGGGTTTCTTCCTCATGTCGTCTGAGGGAGTTTTTCCTTGCCACTGTCGCCACAGGCTTGATCATTGAGGATAAATTAGGGATAAAATTAGTTCATGTTTAAAGTCTTAAAATTTCTGTAAAGCTGCTTTGTGACAATGTCTGTTGTTAAAAGCGCTATACAAATAGACTTGACTTGTAATGCTCATAGTGTCAACCATTCCAATGCCAATCCATAGCAAACAATAAAAAATCCGCTGCTCCTGCAGGTCCTACAACTGCTCAGTGTGATCACCATCTAAGAAGCTCTGAAGAAGAAGAAGAAGAAGAAACCCTGAGGCACCTAAACCCTACTCAAGTCGTTGAAATGCAGAGGCATGGAGCCCTTATCTAAGAAAGGCTTTTCATACTTATTTCAGGAGTGCCTCAGGTTTCTTTTTCACAAAAAGGAAAAACTATTTCTATAATCCAAATCAGCCTTCAAGAAAAGGTAGCCTTCAAGAAGCCTCCTTCAGGTCAATGCCACGTGACAACATCTACAGGAAAAACATTATACATTTATAATAAATGCTAACTCAAGAGGTTGGGCAAGTTCTGTTTCTGTGTTCCAGTTATACACAGTTATTTTCGGTAATGACCACGCCCACCCTTTGCCACCGAGTATCACAATTTATTAGCATTTTCATTCAACTCTTCAAGTACACACAGTTGGAACAGAAAGTACAACGTAACCTGAAAAATCTCAGGCGGTCTGTTTGTTCTGCATTGAGCATATTTAACACTGGATGTGAAAGCGTGTAAACAACTTCATTCATCAGGACAGTCGATAGGACAGTGCAGACTCCGCAGAGAGACCCACTGTGAGACACTTCCAATAAAAACGCAGATGAAAATAAAAGACCAAAGCAACGAGAAGTGCAAGGCCACTTTTGGAATAATTCATGACATCAGACCAAAATGTAATCAAGCATGCATACTTACAACAGGGTGCCAAAATATATATCGCCAGAATTGAATCAGCTGGGCTCAAACCCACAAAAGTAAAACTCGTTACATTGATTAAAGGCTGTACAGTTTCTGAGGTACTTTCAGTCATGGATTAGTTCACTAATGTTGACACATTTCAAACAGGAAGTCAAGGAGGCGTGGCTTGTACTCTGACCAGCCAATCCATACGCCACAAACCTCCACCAGTTTGAAACAAACCTAACAGAGAGTTATCTAGTTAGCTATGTGAGTATGAAAGTTTTAAGACAGCTTGTTTTCTTCCGTGGAGTATTTGCATATTCAAGAAAACCATTTATAGCCGCACGAAATTCGAATGCGTGACAGGGAGGCGGTTGGATTTTTGACGAACTGCGATCTGCCAGCAGTGGTGTTCAGGAGGCACAGGGTCGGTTTAGATGAGCGTTAAACATGTGCCTAAAATAGTATTGTATATGGTGTGTGTTCATGGACCTGTTTATGACATCATCCAGTTGCTATTGTTTTTAATTTATGATATGCAACAAAACATTTGTGAACAGGCTTTTTAAACTAGAAGAGAGAGAGACTGACTCTGGAGTTATAAAAAAACAACCAAAAAGTGCATGAAATTTAGTATTTATGAATTCATGCATAAAATTAAGTACATTTTAAACAAAACTCGATATAATTTCCAGGAAAATATATGTGAAGTAATAAACAAATAAATAAATAAAAAGAGAGAGAAAGAGAGAGGGGGAGAATATTACATAGCTGCATGAAGATACGAAGTTTATCTTCGAGTAGTGAATGGATATTTCACGAGTGAGCGAAATGAACAAGTGATATGTTTTTCAACACGAGAAGATAAACTTCATATATTTGCATGACCGTGTAATGTTCTTTATACTATATGGACACATCCACAAAAACAAATCAAAACAAACAAACCCCGCAAGTTAATCAAAAGAATTTTAATTTCGCACCGGTTCACCATTTTGCCAGTGCACATCTAGTCAGCGGGAAAACACTTGGAGTGATGTCATCGGAGTGAAATACTGGGAAATATGTCACTCGGATCCGCAATGTATTTCATATGAAAAATGCAAATTTTTCAACACAAGAACATAAACTTCATATCTTCAAGCCAGCGTGATTTTCTTTTTATTATATTGACACACTGACAAACAAAAAGTCCCCAAATTTATCAAAACAATTAATTGATTTCCTCACGAGTCATGAGGTTGCCATTCTTCATAAATAAATTCGAGTGGAGTATTTCCCAGTAAAACACTCCTCTCTCCCTCTCTCTCTCGCTCATATACATTTAAGTTATTCCACAAAATCGAGTCATACATGAGCTGGTAGTCGACGAGGCGCATAGCACCGAGTTGTCTATAATCCATGTACAGTGAGATTGAGTGGAATAACTGTTTTATTCGATCCACATTCACTGGATTTTGAGAAACAGAGCATTTTTATTTTTATTTTTTGCAAATTCGATAAATAAAAACTTTATACAAAACGTCCAACAAAATCATTTCCACTTAGAATGTAAATAAACCGGCGAAATGACAGGAGCAATTTGTGAAAAATGCTGTAATAAAAATTCTTGAAAAATAAAAAAAGATACTTTTATTCCATATTTTGTTGCTTTTTGTATTTTGGAGGGGTTTTCTTCATTTTCTTTAGGGTTTTTTTTAGCAGTTGGCAAACCGACTTAAAGGTGCATTACTGCCACCGACTGGTCTGGAGTGTGGAACAGGCGATATCGGGGGAGAAAAAACACCTAACAAACAAATACAATATTCTTTTAGCCATTTCTGTTTCTTTTAAATACTTGATAATTTTTGTGGTTTTGTTTTTGAGTAGAGTTTTTATTTCATCCTCGGTTGGTTCAGCAACGCGCTCCGCCATTTTGTTTTTCTCTACTCGCGGTATATGAGCTGATATCCTAGTACTAGAGTAGCCAATCAGAGCACACAACTGCTCATATCCAGTGAATGTGGATAGAAATAAATAAATATAGCATATCACTGTAACTATTCACCACTGGTTATCAGAATCTATAGGAGCAATAAGAGTTTTATTGGTTTCTGACTACCACATGACTGATCACATGACCTGTTGTAGCAGGAAGCAGCAATCAGTGTGATAGATTTTTGCAAAAGAAAGGAGTTAATGATATGTTAGAAAATGAATAATGAAGGATTCTAGAATAATAATACATGTAATAAAAATTTGTGGTAGTAGAGAACAATTTATACAAATTAGCATTTCATACAAGCGAGCATAGCATGGCATCGGACATTAGAAAGGATTTACTGCAAGCGTATGACCTCCAGTCCTTCAAGAACTGGTCAGAAGGTGTTGATTAGTTTTCTGTAAGAGCAGCTCTGACAGTAGTGCAGCTGCACATCACAGGTTTATATTGATGCGCTTGTTCTAATACGTTATCGTTTCTATAGCAACAGCTCGTTCACAGGGACGTGTAGAGTGGACACTCCACATAAACAAATAAAAAAATGCGTGCAGTTGTTGACATGGTGAAGTTTACATTTAAGTGAACACTTATAGAAGGCGTTTACGCTTCTTTGTGGTTTCTCAATAACATGACAAACTGTGATTTTATTTTTGTTGTTGTTTTATTAACTTTATGAGGGAGTAATAAGCGAGGCTGGTGAGGGAACGACTTTTTAAATAGCTGCTATAATGTAAGTGAAAACAGGAACTAACTGTAAATGGATAAAAATTATGACGAGTAATTCTTTAATACGAAATTATCATTGGTAAACTGCTGTGGTGTAAGATGAATAAAACACGTCTGGATGTTACAGGAAATTAATCAGCTTCAGAGTGCTGATTTCAGTCACGTTTTGCTGTAATTTAGTTTAAGAAAGATTCGATGCATTTTCTCAAATTCAGTGTTGATTGCTGCCACGTCGTCTCGAATCGCTATCCAGAGGCCAGTCTGAGTTTCTGATTTGATCTGATCACATGTTGCCATGGTTTCACTCATTATCGAAATAGTGACTTTACCCTCATTATCTTCCTTTCTGTGTGGCGGATGTGTTGTATGTTTAGATCTCTATATCAGAGGTGCCAACATCACTCAGAAGAAAATCCTCGCAGACTTTTATTACTCACATGAAATTAAAATATCAGCCAGACTTTCAGATCAACTTTTTATGGCTTGGATCTGGTGAAGCTGGTTTTGGAGAGGATGCAGCCGTCGCATTAACCAGCTAATTTATTTATTTATTTATTTGGTTCCTTTCTCAATTTGTGCGAGAACAGAAGAATTACAATACAGTAATACTGACTGGTTTCTCCATTTTTTCCCCAACCAAAGAGTATCACTTACTCATTCTCAGTTGGCTCACAAAAATGAGTCTCATGAATTTATAAGTCAAATTTCATCGAAGTAAAGTCGGAATGAAGCAAAAACAACCGCGACCAGAAACCAAAAGTGTTAGGACTAGGACTGTTTTGGCCTCTAGAGGCCGCTGTTATTTCCTTTTCATGTCGTGTTTATTTTGGCCTCTAGAGGCCGCCACTGTTCCTGTGTTTTGTGTTTGTGTTAATTGCCTAATTATCTTCACCTGTGTCCTTAATTAGTTTGTGTATTTATACCCCTGAGTTCAGTCCTCTTGTCACGGAGTCTTTGTGCTGTTATGTTTATCTCCAGTTTCCTTTGTACTGTGTTTTTTGATCTTCTTAGCTTTTGAATTTTTGCACTTTGCTTTTCTTTTTGATTATACTCTTTGGTTTTTTTTTTGTCTTTTGTTTTGCCCTGTATATAGTGTATATAGTTTAAATAAACCTTTTGATTCTTTTTCTACTTCTGCCTCACGCCTCTGCATTTGAGTCATCCCCCTGGTGGCCTAGTGGGGGTTTGCTGGATTATCACACCAACGAACCAGGTTCGAATCCCAGCAAAACCCTAACAGAAAGACTCCGTCATGACCGACTCAGCAGAGGCTGCTTCAACTGTCTACCCGGCCAACCTTCAGGGAATTATGGCAGCTTTGACACGCTTCGGAGCGACCATGGACGCTCATGGACGTACGCTCACCAGCCAACGTGAGGCCCTCGCTCGCCACGAGGAACTGCTTCAGCAAATTGGGAAAACCCTGGCACAGCTGACATCTCTGCCTGCATCTCCTGCTCCTGATCCAGTTCCTGCTCCTGATCCAGCTCCCACTCCTGCTCCAGTGCCTCCTGCAATGCTGCCTTCTTCACCTCGCGAACCCAGCCTTCCTGCACCACAGAGGTATGACGGCAAGCACAGTGAGTGCCGAGAGTTCCTTACCCAGTGTCAACTCACCTTTGAGCTTCAGCCTACCACCTACACTACGGATCGCCGCAAGATTGCCTTTGTGATCACCTTATTAGCTGGTAAGGCGCGAGCCTGGGCTACTGCTATCTGGCAAAGACAGGGACCTGAGTGCTTTGATTTCCAGCTGTTTTCTGAAGAGATGCTTCGGGTCTTCGATCAGGCAGACATTAGTACCGACGCAGCCCGAAAGCTCATGTCCATCCGGCAAGGAGGAAGCGTCGCAGATTACGCCATCTCGTTCCGAACACTCGCAGCAGTAAGTGGATGGAACGAGACTGCCCTGGTGTCAGCCTTCCACCATGGTCTGTCTGACCCCATCAAGGACGGTCTGGCCTCTATTGGATGCCCAAGTGACCTCGAAACCCTCATCTCACATGCTATTCGTCTGGACAACAGGATGAGAGAACGCCACCAAGCCTTGAGCCCCCCCAGCCTCCCTACCTCTACCTGGAGACCGTCTACCTCCTTCAGTGACTGTCCAGAACCCATGCAAGTGGGTCGTACTCGCCTCTCCGCATCTGAGAGGGAGCGCAGAAGGAGGGACAAGTGCTGCATCTACTGTGGCAAGCCTGGTCACTTCCGAGCATCATGTCCCGAACTCTTGGGAAAAGGACCGCCCCGTCCAGCCGAGGGAGGGTTGTGACGGGGCCTACCCTCTCTCCCGGACTCCCTGGCCAAGGAATCTACATCCCGGTCTCCATCTCCTGGGGTGAGTCTGTCCACTCTTGTCAAGCTTTGATAGACTCAGGGGCGGCTGGGAACTTTATGGATATTCACTTCGCCCAAAGCATCAATATTCCGACTGCACCTCTTGAAGTCCCACTGTCTGTGTCTGCCCTCGATGGCCAAGCGTTAGGTGATGGAAGAGTCACCCAAGTTACTTCTCCAGTTTTCCTCCAGTCTCAAGGTCACAAGGAAGAAATATCCCTGCACCTGATTCCTTCACCTGAGTTCCCAGTTATTCTAGGCCTTCCTTGGCTTACTCGCCACAACCCTCGCATAGACTGGGTAACAAGCCAGGTTGTGGAATGGGGCCCTGCATGCCATGCCTCTTGTCTGCTCTCTAGCTATCCTGTGTCTCCTGCCGAGCCCCCTGATCTCACCGAGTTATCTCAAGTTCCCACAGAGTACTGGGATCTCAAGGAGGTATTCAGCAAGAGCAGGGCCGCCGTTCTTCCTCCGCACCGGGCCTACGACTGTGCCATCGACTTGCTCCCTGGGACTACCCCTCCTCGTGGCAGACTGTTTTCACTCTCTCAGCCAGAACGCAAGGCCATGGAGGAATACCTCAAAGATGCCCTGGTCTCTGGGTTTATTCGACCCTCCACTTCACCTGCTGGAGCCGGCTTCTTCTTTGTCGGCAAGAAGGATGGGGGGCTCCGACCATGTATTGATTACAGGGGCCTGAATAAGATCACTGTGCGCAACCGATATCCCCTTCCGCTGATGTCCACAGCTTTCGACCTGCTCCAAGGCGCCACCGTCTTCACCAAGTTGGACCTACGGAACGCATACCACCTCATCCGTATCCGACAGGGAGACGAGTGGAAGACTGCCTTTAACACCCCGTCTGGGCACTACGAATACCAGGTGATGCCCTTCGGACTCACCAATGCACCAGCTGTTTTTCAGGCCCTAATCAACGACGTCTTAAGGGACATGATTAACCTATACGTTTTTGTCTACCTCGACGACATCCTTATCTTTTCCAAGACCGTGCAGGAGCACCGCCACCATGTCCGCCAGGTTCTCCAGAGGCTGCTACAGAACAATCTGTTCGCCAAGGCCCAGAAATGCGAATTTCATGTTCCCGAGGTCTCCTTTCTGGGATTTATTGTACGGACAGGCCAACTCCAAATGGACCCTGCCAAGACCCTGGCCGTCCGGGATTGGCCTACTCCCAAGTCCGTTAAGGAGGTTCAGCGGTTCTTAGGATTCGCTAACTTCTACCGCAAGTTCATCAGGGACTTCAGTTCTGTGGCAGCACCCATGTCAGACCTCACCAAAGGGACAGGTGGATCTTATGGCTGGTCTCCTCAGGCAGAAAAGGCGTTCAAAGACCTCAAGGACCGCTTCTGCACGGCACCCATTCTGGTTCTCCCGGACACCTCCCAACCATTCATCGTGGAGGTGGACGCCTCGGACAGTGGTGTCGGCGCGGTGCTCTCTCAACGTTCGGAAGGAAAGCTGCACCCCTGCGCTTACTTCTCCCACCGCCTGAGTCCTGCTGAGTCCCGGTACGATGTGGGGGATCGAGAACTGCTAGCGGTCAAACTGGCCCTTGAGGAGTGGAGGCACTGGCTGGAGGGAGCACAACATCCATTCCTGGTTTGGACTGACCACAAGAACCTGGAGTACCTCCAGCAAGCCAAGAGACTGAACCCTCGACAGGCTAGGTGGGCCCTGTTTTTCAGTCGGTTTGACTTCACCCTCTCATACCGCCCCGGCTCCAAGAACACCAAACCTGACGCACTGTCCAGACTGTTCTCTGCCACTAACAGGGAGAATGAAGTCGGGCCTATTATCCCTGTGTCCCGGATTGTGGCCCCTGTCCGCTGGGGTATTGAGGAGGCTGTCCGACGAGCCCAACGCCAGGACCCCGGTCCTGGGACGGGGCCACCAGGCCTCTTGTACGTCCCACATCAAGCCCGGGCCAAGGTTCTCCAGTGGGGTCACTCTTCCCCTCTCACCGCCCACCCGGGAGCTCGGAGGACCCTGGACTTCCTGAAAAGACGCTTCTGGTGGCCTAACATGGAGAAGGAAGTAAGGTCATTTGTCCTGTCCTGTGAGGTTTGCACCAGAACTAAGAACCCACGACAGCGTCCCCAGGGTCTCCTGCATCCTCTGACCATTCCCCGGCGTCCCTGGTCCCACGTGGCAGTCGACTTTATCACGGGTCTCCCTGAGTCACAAGGTAACACGGTCATTTTGGTCTTAGTTGACAGATTCTCCAAGGCCTGCCGCTTCATACCACTGTGCAAACTCCCCTCTGCTCTTGAAACTGCGAAACTTTTGTTTAATCATGTCTTCCGAGTCTTTGGTCTTCCACAGGACATCGTCTCAGACCGAGGGCCCCAGTTCTCCTCCCGAGTGTGGCACGGGTTCTGCAAGGTCATCGGAGCCACTGCCAGCCTCTCCTCTGGGTTTCACCCACAGTCCAATGGTCAGACGGAGAGGCTCAACCAGGACCTGGAAACCACCCTGCGAGGCCTGGCTATGGATAACCCGACATCGTGGAGCACCTGGCTGCCATGGGCGGAGTACGCCCACAACACCCTGCAGTCATCGGCCACCAAGCTGTCGCCATTCCAGTGCCAATTCGGGTTCCAGCCACCTCTGTTCCCGGACCAGGAGGAGGACGCGGGGGTGCCCTCGGTCAACCAATATGTGAGACGGTGTCGCAAGACCTGGAGCAAGGTCAGGAAGACCCTCATACAGACCTCCCGAACCAACCAGACTCAGGCCAACCGCCATAGAAGACCTGCACACGCTTTCCGCCCTGGGCAGCGTGTTTGGCTGTCCACTAAGGACCTTCCACTGCGGGTGGAGAACCGCAAGCTTGCTCCTCGCTACATTGGCCCCTTCAAGGTGGTGCGCAGGGTGAACCCTGTTTCCTACCGGCTCCAGTTGCCCCGGACTCTGAGGATCAACCCCACTTTCCATGTTTCCCTGTTACGGCCCGTACTGACGTCTACGTATGCCCCTGCCCCTAGGAACCCCCCACCCCCCCGCATCTTCCAGGGGCAGACTGTGTTCACTGTGAATCGCCTGCTTGACTCCCGCCGGGTCCGCGGCGGGTTGCAATATCTGGTGGACTGGGAGGGCTATGGTCCTGAGGAGCGCTGCTGGGTTCCTGCTCGGGATGTCCTTGATAAAGAACTATGTCGGGACTTCCATTCGGCCCATCCGGATCGCCCTGGGAACGTCAGGAGACGCTCCTAGAGGGGGGGGTCCTGTTAGGACTAGGACTGTTTTGGCCTCTAGAGGCCGCTGTTATTTCCTTTTCATGTCGTGTTTATTTTGGCCTCTAGAGGCCGCCACTGTTCCTGTGTTTTGTGTTTGTGTTAATTGCCTAATTATCTTCACCTGTGTCCTTAATTAGTTTGTGTATTTATACCCCTGAGTTCAGTCCTCTTGTCACGGAGTCTTTGTGCTGTTATGTTTATCTCCAGTTTCCTTTGTACTGTGTTTTTTGATCTTCTTAGCTTTTGAATTTTTGCACTTTGCTTTTCTTTTTGATTATACTCTTTGGTTTTTTTTTTGTCTTTTGTTTTGCCCTGTATATAGTGTATATAGTTTAAATAAACCTTTTGATTCTTTTTCTACTTCCGCCTCACGCCTCTGCATTTGAGTCATCCCCCTGGTGGCCTAGTGGGGGTTTGCTGGATTATCACACCAACGAACCAGGTTCGAATCCCAGCAAAACCCTAACAAAAAGGTGTTTTATTCTACTGGAAGAATTTTATTTACTTTTGATCTGACCACTGCTTTTGAAAAAAAAAGAGGATGAATAAATAAATAAATGAATAAATAAATAAATGAATAAAATGAATAAATAAATAAACAGGAAAAATGTATGAATGTATGAATGAATAGGAAAAACAATGAATGAATGAATGGGGAAAATGAATGGATGGATGGATTAATAAATGAATAAATAGGGGAAATGAATGAATGAATGAATGAATGGGAAAAATGAATGAATGAATGAATGAATGAGGAAAATGAATGAATGGGGAGAATGAAATGAATGAATAGATAAGTAAGTAAATACATACATAGGAATGAATGAATGAATGAATGGGAAAAATGAATGAATGGGGAGAATGAATGAATGAATGAATGAATAGATAAGTAAGTAAGTCTCATCTCATCTCATTATCTGTAGCCGCTTTATCCTGTTCTACAGGGTCGCAGGCAAGCTGGATCCTATCCCAGCTGACTACGGGCGAAAGGCGGGGTACACCCTGGACAAGTCGCCAGGTCATCACAGGGCTGACACATAGACACAGACAACCATTCACACTCACATTCACACCTACGCTCAATTTAGAGTCACCAGTTAACCTAACCTGCATGTCTTTGGACTGTGGGGGAAACCGGAGCACCCGGAGGAAACCCACGCGGACACGGGGAGAACATGCAAACTCCGCACAGAAAGGCCCTCGCCGGCCCCGGGGCTCGAACCCAGGACCTTCTTGCTGTGAGGCGACAGCGCTAACCACTACACCACCGTGCTGCCCCAAGTAAGTAAGTAAGTAAATAAATAAATAGGAAAAATGAATGAATGAATGGGAAAATGAAATAAATAAATAAATAAATAAATAATGGGTGAATGAATTAATGAATACTTGAATTCTATTTGTAAACACCTTTTAAAGGACACATCTGGGGACATAAAAACTTAGCGAATAAAAACAATAAAAGTTTTCTATTTTAAAAATTAAACATACATTGACAGATTAAAAGAGAAAAGTTTTCACCGACATTTTCAGGTGTCTCGCGTCTCGGCATAGCAACAGGCCACAAATCATAAATGCTGTGGCGAACCTGTAAATGTTGGCACCTCTGTTATATATAAAAATATCTGTGAGGAATTTCAAACAGTTTTATTGTGCTTACACGACAACTCAGCAAGAATGCGTGTGGTGATAAGTGTCGAAATGAAAGATACTGCTGATCTCTCAAGGTTCAGACTACACACGAGCTCAAGATTGACTTCAGTAAAAGATGAAAGATTAATATGAGGCAGCGTACAGAGGTCAGAAAAATATCGACACAGCTGTCACTAAGAGTACATTCTTCTCTCTGAGGCAGGACAAAGCTGAACTCCACATTCTTTTCCTTTTTTAATTGAAATAATCTGAAGTGTAAATCGTGACATTTCATCCACCTGTTTATCAGCATTTTTTTGTAAATGAGTGCTCTATAAACAGCTGAATGAAAACAAGAGAAAAAAAGAAAAAAGCTTCTCCGTCTGTCTAAGGTGAAAAATGCGGTGTGAATAAATCGAAAATGTGATAAGAGGGAATAGAAACAGCATCAGTGATAAATAATGATGTCGTGTGTGTTGCTCTACCTGTTGATTACATCGTTGTGTTTGATGTCTGTAAAATCCGTAATAATGAATTATTAACAGCTGCTTATAAATCTGTTTTCCTGACTTTTCTGGAATGTGTCACGATTTACTGATTTTTTTAAAAAAGTGCTTGAATTTTTTATTTTTTTATGCATGAATGAATTAATGAAAATAATAAATAAAACTATAAATAAATCATAAATCATTAAAAAATAAAACTCAATTAATAATTAAAAGATTTAAAATAAAAAAAAAATGTATAAAAAATTAAAACAAAGTCAAAACCAAAGCAACATGCAACAAGTTCGTTGAGAACAGCTTTTCCTTTCGACGAATGAAGACTTTGTGGTTAAACCTACAGGCAGAATTTAACCCACGGGCCTCAGTCAGCTTTCACGTCCATATATCTGAGACGCGTGTGCGTATGGAGGATCTTCAACGATTTTTTTTACCCCAACATGTCATTTCAGGGCATTATTTTTTTTCCAAATAGGTTTCCCATGGGTTCTGTCAGTCTAATGATGCTGATGAAGTTCTTCCTGTACTCACAGTAAATAAGAACATCCCGTACTTGGTCACTGCGGTTACCAGAAGGTGGTGAGTTTGAGTCCCCTAGAGCTCAACTGTTCACCTCAAAATGCCTGAATCAGGCAGCCTTAACGGCTCCCTGGTATGTTCCTGTCCTCTGGAGAACCCATGAAGATTCTATACAGAACGTTAACCTGGTGTGTGCTTGGACATCATCATCAGTTTGGTGTGATGTGATTGTTTTTATAAACACACACACACACACACACACACACACACACACACACACACACACACACACACACCATGGGAAATCAGTCCAATTATTTGCCACTCAACCAAACACCATTTTTTTTACGTCACCATCCAAAGACCAAAGAGGAAAATCTGCTCAGTCTGTCAGCACTGTACCTGCGTTCACACTTGGCGTTTTGTTTCTCAGAAAAATGACCAGTTTTTATGCCGATATGAAAAATCACTGCTCTGTAACCATCATGATGCTCTTCAGTCATAGCGAGATTCTTGCCTGCTCTCTGGATTAGACTGATTATGATCATTCATACAGCTGAAATAAAGATTGGTGTAAATCTGGTGATCAGGAAGTTGTTTGTCTCATCTCATCTCATTATCTGTAGCCGCTTTATCCTGTTCTACAGGGTCGCAGGCGAGCTGGAGCCTATCCCAGCTGACTACGGGCGAAAGGCGGGGTACACCCTGGACAAGTCGCCAGGTCATCACAGGGCTGACACATAGACACAGACAACCATTCACACTCACATTCACACCTACGCTCAATTTAGAGTCACCAGTTAACCTAACCTGCATGTCTTTGGACTGTGGGGGAAACCGGAGCACCCGGAGGAAACCCACGCGGACACGGGGAGAACATGCAAACTCCGCACAGAAAGGCCCTCGCCGGCCACGGGGCTCGAACCCGGACCTTCTTGCTGTGAGGTGACAGCGCTAACCACTACACCACCGTGCCGCCCGAAGTTGTTTGTTTTTGTTGTAAATTTATTGGCAATGAAATATTTTCAATCTCACATGTTGGAAATGTATAGAACAGCGGCTACAATTATCTACACCTTAACAATCCTTTGGCTGTTGCAAAAGTAGAAAAGACTTTCAGTTCGTAAATTGTGCATGAATAATTACTCAAACTTCCACTGGAAAAAAACGAGTTGATTCCCGATTACTTAGCATATCAGATCACGTGACACCGTTCCATAATTATTGACACCTTTGTCCACAGTTATCGACACCGTTCCACAATTATCGACATCCAGATGATAATTTATTTAAAAAATAATCGGTATGTGGTATTAAGTTAAAAAACATAGTTTTTATTTAAAATTTGTTTTACATAGACTTATATTTAGTACAAAATATATTTTATATAAATATATGGATGTTGGTGTTTACGTAAATGAGGAAGTAATTCTAAAGTTTGTAAACAAATGAACTGATAATGTTTAACCTGCGTCAGAAAATCTTTCTGTTCCACTTTCTAAGTATTTTCGTAGATCACGTTTTGTTCATCATTCGTTGTTGTTTGTATTAATTTCTAGTTTTGTAGTTTACCAATAAACGTCAACAGGAAATTGAGATCATAACCACATGAAAATCCAGGTCAAAGGTCGCATATCATTCCTTGAACCAAAATATAAAATGTCTACTGATATTGTAATATGTGGTAGATATTTACAACAAACTGCAAAAAACAAACAACAACAAAATAAACCTGAATATTTCAAGCATGTAATTTTTTTATATGCTAGGAATTTAATTCTGCTCTAATTCTATTTACTGCAATCGGATTCCAAATACTCTATAAACATTCCATTCTGTTATGAATCAGAAAAAAATAATAAATTGCAGCACTTTTATTTATTTAAAGTACTTCATCTACTTCAACAATGTTACACAAAGATCGATCCATAACACTTGTAAATGCCACTTAATTCCACAGGGTGTCGATAATGGTGGACACCGGTGAAAGTGATCACTATTACTGACACCTCACGTGACTTCTCAAACGTGCATTTAAATACAAAATGGCGCCTGTCAAATGAAAGAATAAGAAACAAAGTAGGTTTTGACGAGGAGATCATGAAATATCGGCAAATTTGATCAGTAAAAACATGTCCATGATCTTTCCACCATGCTTACCTGCGATGATAACGTCTGGGTTTTCCTCAAATTGCTGCTTGTGTTAAAAAAAAATTCCATCTCAGGTAACGAGCTGCGTCATCAGACGACAAGAGCAAAGGGCGAGGCGGGTCTTCAGTTGATTAATTAACCAATAATAACTGTTGGAACTGAAATTCACCTTTGTAAAATTGTTTTTATTGGTAAATCTGAAAAGGTGTCGATAATTATGGACTGTCGATAATTGTAGTCGCCGCTCTGCTAAAGATTTATTATTTAGTCATTTTTGTCCTCCAGGTTTTTTTTTCCAATCTGTAAAAATATACCAAGTGTGAAAACAGAAAGTGGATTAAAGCACATGGTTCATGATCTACAGCTTCTGAACACAGGACTTTCTATTCTCATTCCACTTCCGATTTATCATAGAAATGGGAAAACAACACATCCCGCGAAAACAAAATAAAATAAAATTACCCCCAACATGGCAGTAAAACCAGTAAAGAAGCCTTCATATAACCATATAGAGCAAATGGGATCCATGCAAATCAACAAACTGCAGTGAAATTATTTAGAGGCGCCAATTTTAATGCTTCAGATGAGTGATGAGGTTCAACTGCTGGTGCTAGAGGGTACAAACTATAGGTCTAAGGGTCAAAGATCAGAGCTTGGGCTGATGCAACAATCTCTTTTGGTTTTTGTAGAAGATGAAGATCAGGCCTGCGTGTACACATTCATATATATCACATGATGAAAACTCCGGCTGCATCACGATGAAAAACAAAACACACTAAAAACCAGCTTGAAAAAATAATAATTGAAGAAAGCACTAATATAGTGCATAGTAGTGTAGTAGTTTGTTGTGTTTTGTTTCCTCATCAGTCAGTTACTCTTTGTTCTTTTGGGCAAATAGAGACTGAAGCGCTTCCAATTTTTTTCTTCATGTTTTTTTTGTCCCCCCAGTGATACAGATCCACATGGTGAGAGCATACCCGAGATCCCCTGCTCCATTATAAAGGCTCGTCCTGGTCAAATGTTAAAACTAAAGGTTATGAAAACACACTTTGTTCCGAATTTCTCTCCATTCTCGGGGATTAATGAAGATCTCCCAATCTGAGATGCTCCCTGTGGTCCGGGGTCAGCTCCTGGTTCTTTGAAGGGTCTGTCACATGTCCACGTCTCCATCGTAGGCCAGAGACAGTGCTTTCTGCAGTGGAGGGGAATTACTCTGTTTAACTGGTCGACTGCTGAAAGAGAAAAATATCCAAGATGGAAAACATCATGTACAGAAGCCAGTGGGGGGTGGGGGGTGGGGTGTATATACAGTATATATATTTCCAGTTAAAAAGTAGTGAGAGAATGAGAGGATCAGTTTTTGTAACAGTGGAAAAGAATTGTTCTTCAGCATTCTTACTGGAATATTAACCATTTTATAAAATGTCCAAACTGCTCCAAACCATCAAACAGGACTTCAGTGTAGTCTTATATATTGATATTAGTTATGATATTTTACAGAATTTTTAAGTATTCGTAAATTGTTTTCTCAGTGACCAAAGCACAGTGTTTATTTTACTCTTACCCAGAATGCACTACAAGTGCACACCATATGAGAAATGGCTGTGGGTGATTAGTTTAGGCCCTGTGTTCCCAGCCCTGTCTTCTCAGGGTCCTCTATCCTGACACCCATGTTACCAGGTCTCTGCCCCAGTTACCTATGTACCCATGGTCTTTTATTCTTAGGGTCCTATGTTCATTGTTCTATGCCCTCAAGGCCCAACGTTCCCAGTGCTACATCCTCAGTGCCAAATGTTCCCAGTCCTATGTCCTCAGGGTTCCATGATCCCAGTCCTATGACTTCAGGCTCCTATGTTCCAAGTCCTATGTACTCAGGAGCCTATATTCCCAGTCGTATGTCGTCAGAGTCCTATGTTGCCAGCCCTATGTCCACAGAGTCCTATGCCCTCAGGGTCCTATATTCCCAATCCTATGTCCTCAGGGTCTGATGTTCCCAGTCCTATGTCCTCAGGGTCTGATGTTCCCAGTCCTACATCCTCAGGCTCTTTGCCCTCAGTCCTATTTCCTCAGGGGCCTATGTTCCCAGTCCTATGGACTCAGGAGCCTATATTCCCAGTCGTATGTCCTCAGAGTCCTATGTTCTCAGTCCTATGTACTCAGGGACCTGTGTTCTCGGTCTTCTGTCTTCAGGGTCTGATGTTCCCAGTCCTTTGTCCTCAGGCTTCTATGTTCTCAGTCCTATGTCCTCAGGGTCCTATATTCCCAGTCCTATATGCTCAGGGTCCGATGTTCCCAGTCCTATATCCTCAGGCTCCGATGTTCTCAGTCCTATGTCCTCGGGGACCTATATTCCCAGTCCTATGTTCTCAGGGTCCTATGTTCCCAGTCCTACATCCTCAGGCTCTTTTGTTCTCAGTCCTATGTCCTCAGGGGCCTATGTTCCCAGTCCTATGACTTCAGGCTCCTATGTTCCCAGTCCTATGTACTCAGGAGCCTATGTTCCCAGTCGTATGTCCTCAGGGTCGGATGTTCCCAGTCCTATGTCCTCAGGCTCCTATGTTCTCAGGGTCCTATATTCCCAGTCCTATGTCCTCAGGGTCCAATGTTCCCAGTTCAATGTCCTCAGGAGCCGATGTTCCCAGTCCTATGTTCTCAGGGTCCTATGTCCTCAGGCTCCTACAGTCTCAGTCCTATGTTCCCAGTCCCATGTCCTCAGGGCCTTATTTGAAACATCAAGCCTGATGTTCCCAATGCTCTATGTTCTCAGGATGCTATAACCAGTTCTCAGATCCCAAGCTCCAGAGACCTGTATTTTCCTTGTACCTACTAAATGTCCTCAAGGCTCTATATTTCCAGAACCCAATGTTCTCAGTGTCCTATAACCCCCTGGGCCCTGTATCCTCAGGATACATGCTCCCTGAGCCCTACATTTTCAGTTTGCTATTTTTCCAGAAGCCTTTGTTCTTAGTCTCCTGTTTCCCTTGTTTTCCCTTGATTTTTTGAGAAACCCATTTTGTTGTGTTCTTAGAATTATAGAGATTGTTTTTACTATGTTCCCAGAGCCACACATTTACAGGAGCCTATATTTCATACTCCTTATTTTCCCAGTCCTTATGTACTCAGTGTCCCCCAGAGTCCTATGTTCCTTGCATTTGAAGTTCCATCTCCATGTTTCTCCAATCCTTTGTTCTCTCACCATGAAAAAATTATACAAACTTGTTATATCCATAAAACCCACATATACTGATACTATATTTCCAGTAAATAATAATATATAGTATTCAACCCTTAGTGACCCTGTGAGCTCCACCAGCATCCATGGAAGTTCCACAATTACCTTACCTCAATCAGCCTTTCACAAGATGGACAAAAGAACCCGAGAAACAGATAGATACACTTTCTGTTGTAGGGTTCTTCTTATAATTTCACCACATTCCTTGGCTCTTCAAGATCTTTCCCTTGTGTTCATGCATGAGCTTATGCTGATGACATTGACTGAGAAGGTCTTGATTTATTTTTGGGTTCAATAACTGAAGCTGCCATGATGTGACTAGATTCAGGTTAATTATTTTTTCTTTAGACTCTCTACTGTCCCACTTGATGGCAGTAATGTGCCACATTTTGAATTTTCTCCTCAACACTTCACTACCGAGAGCGCTGGAGCATGCAGCCAATATGGTAGTCTCTCTCTCTCTCTCTCACTCACACACACACACACACACACACACACACACACACACACACACACACACACAATCATTATCAACTGAGATAAGGGTGTGTGACAAGTACTATTAATATTCTCATGCCTTCATTCTCTCAATGTGTACCACTGTATCATAGACATGAGGTACTTTTTACATTTCACACATTATGTGGTGTTCCATGCAGAACCTCATACATACCAGAAGAGGAAGGACACAGTGATGATGAAGAGGATCAGGATGAAGCCTCCGGCTGTGGCTCCATACACCCACATCTTTATCCGTCCATCTGTACAAACACACCACAACACACACACACCAAGAAATGGCAATCTATTCTATTATCACACACATTATGAATTACTACACTGCAACACTGCTGAATTGTGATTTGTCAGAATGTGTGGATTAAGTTTCTATAACAGCAGTTATAGTTTCTATAGTAATAACTCAAGCTCATTCATATCTGCAATATTCCACGTAAAATTATTTAAAAATGTGGGTAATCACTGATATGGGGACGTTTTCTGGAAGGAGATGTTTCTGTAACATTTTTGGAAGGAGTCCCCAGTGTCAGCACTTTGTCTCATGGGGATGTCATGGCCTAAGGTTTAGAGAAGCAGCTTTGGGACCAAAATATTGCTGGTTTGATTCCCTGGACCAGCAGGAATGCCTGAAGTGCCCTTGAGCAGGGCACCAAACCCCCAACTGCTCCCCAGGTTGCTCTGGGTATGCTGTACATCATTCTGGATAAGAGCATCTGCTAAATGCCTGTAATGTAATGCAATGTATCAGTCAGAGGTGAAGCTGGAGCTTTAAGTTTTCAGGCATCTTCAGGACAAAGGCATTTGCAGTTTTTCAGTATCAACAGATGTATTGGAAAAGCAACCACAACCTTTTCTCGACTGACAAAGAGAGTCTGGCCAAATGGCCGACTCACAAAACAGACCAAAATCCAGGTTTACTCGGCTTGTGTCCTGAGTACCCTCCTCTACGGCAGTGAGACATGAACCCTGTGCTCAAAGCAAGAACAGAAGCTGAACTCCTTCCTATGGGCTGTCTGAGATGCATCCTGGGCATCACCTGGAAAGACCGGGTCACCAACAACGCAGTACTGGAGAGGACACATACCACCTCCGTATTTACCCTTCTCAAACAGAAGTGCCTGCGCTGGTTGGGTCATGTTTCTCGCATGGAAGATGGCCAGATCCCCAAAGACCTCCTGTTCGGTGAGCTGACCTCTGGGAAAAGGTCAACAGGATGGCCCCAGCTGTGCTACAAGGACATCTGCAAGCATGACCTCAGGGCTGCTGCCACCAACACCGATATCTGGCAGCTGGTTGCCTCAGACAAACGCATCTGGAAACAGATGGTGCACAAGGGCCTCTTTGACCATGAGACCACACTGAGACACCAAGCAGACAGCAAGATGTCTCGCAGAAAGTCTCGCCCCCAAGATACCAGTTCTGCCCCCACCTTTTGCTGCGCAAGATGTGGCAGGGCCTGCCACTCTCACATTGGACTTCACAGCCACAGCAGACGCTGCTCAGAAACATCCACCGGCGCACATCCATGATCCCCCAGGATCGATGGCTGCTTAGTACTACTACTACTACTAGTAACACAACAAGCTGTGCTTTGGTCTTATTAACTTCAAGAGAGAGAAAAAGAGAGGCTGGTGATGGAAAAAACACACATCTGTCCAGTCATTATCTATTCCGATTATCTGTCAGGATTGTGAGAGAAGCTGGAGCCAATCCCAGCAGACTTCAAATGAGAAGCGGGGTTTACCCTGGGCAGGTCACCAATCTGTCGCGAGGCTACAAAGAGACCAGCAAACAATCACACACACATTCACACGAATGGGGGATTTGGAGTAGACCCATGTCCTAATCTGCATGTCTTTGAACTGGGGGAGGAAAACAGAGCACCTGGAGGAAACCCACACAGGCACCAGGGATTACTTTCCAATAACAGTACATCATGAAGTGATATTTTTGCAGTTATGATGACATATTATTATCACTACTTTATATATAACAGTTATTCCATGAAATCGAGTCGTACATGAGCTGATAGCCGACGAGGCGCATAGCACCGAGTTGTCTATAATCCATCTACGCTGAGATTGAGTGGAATAACTGTTTTATTCTGTCCACATTCACTGGATTTTGAGAAACAGAGCATTTTCATTTTTTTGCAAATTCAATAAATAAAAACTTTACACAAAACATCCGATAAAATCATTTCCGCTTAGAATGTAAACAAACCGGTGAAATGACAGGAGCAATTTGTGAAAAATGCAATGATAATAAAAATAATTATTGAAAAATAAAAAGATACATTCTTTATATCAAATACTTTTATTCCATATTTTGTTACTTTTTTGTATTTGTTGGGGTTTCGTTTTTTGAGTAGAGTTTTTATTTCGTCCTCGGTTGGTTCAGCAACACGCTCTGCCATTTTGATTTTCTCTACTCACGGTATATGAGTTGATATCCTAGTAGTAGAGTAGCCAATCAGAACACACGATTGCTTATATCCAGTGAATGTGGATAGAATAATACTCATATATCTCCTCCTGCTGACTCAAACCTGGTATCTATACCTAGCTTGCTAGTATTTCATGACTCTGACAAATATTATACATAGTTTTATTAGAAGCAGATTGAAAGAACACTTCATAGTTCTATGTAGAACCATACAAAAGTGTTTTCTTATCAGGTTCCCTGTAGGACCAGTTTTAGAAGGTTTAATTATCCAGTGAGTCCACACACTGTGTGCATTTACAGGGTCAGTATCTTCAAGAGTTCTTGAAAGGTTCTTTAAGGGTCTTGTCACTGAATCACCAACACAAGACTCAGTTATGGGGTGTGGCCTAATGTTTGAAGGTGGAGTTTGCATATTAAAAGTGTACAAGTAGTAATTCTGGAGTAACTCGCGTAATTTGAGGCGAGTGTGTGGCGACTTAAACACGCTAAACTGCTGTCTGTGGATCTTAAAGTACTCAGGAACCCATTTTGATTGTGAACCTTGATTGCGAGCTGATATTTTAATCTGTAAATATTGTAATTATACACACATTCATAACCTGGTATGTTTCACTGTCATGTAAATCATTGAGCTACAGTAAACCCAGGGCTGCTGTAAGATGGAGGAGGTGAAGTTGCTGTGGACCTGAACACTAAATTTAGATCCAATCAGGAATAGCCTGAAGCTAACAGTAAAGCAGCTCTGTCTTTCACATTACAGCGGATACAAATCACCGTGTAATGAAAGCGTTCTCTAAACGACGATGTGTTAAACAGAGCTCTATATCAGCCTCTGTCTCTCAGCCTCGTAAACATGACACGGGCATCTGCTGTAAATCAGCATGAAGATAAACCCTCACTCACTCTGACAGCCTTCACCTGTCACGCCCCTGATTCTACACCTTAAAGAACACCCTGAAAATAAACCTGTGATTGTACTTACTTTCTGTGCTATCTATCTATCTATCTATCTATCTATCTATCTATCTATCTATCTATCTATCTATCTATCTATCTATCTATCTATCTGTACTGAAATTAATGTATTTTTAAATTCATGCAAGTCCTTTATTGATGAAAATTATAATGTATGTAATTCGTGATCGAAGTGCATTTTATTGTTATTTTCAGATCTCTCTCTCTCTCTCTCTCTCTCTCTCTCTCTCTCTCTCTCTCACTAATTGTCATGTGATACAGTAGTGCTTGAAAGTTTGTGAACCCTTTAGAATTTTCTATATTTCTGCATAAATATGACCTAAAACATCATCAGATTTTCACACAAGTCCTAAAAGTAGATAAAGAGAACCCAGTTAAACAAATGAGACAAAAATATTATGTGTATGGATGACAATCAGGTGTGAGTGGGCACCCTGTTTTATTTAAAGAACAGGGGTCTATCAAAGTCTGATCTTCACAACACATGTTTGTGGAAGTGTATCATGGCACAAACAAAGGAGATTTCTGAGGACCTCAGAAAAAGCGTTGTTGATGCTCATCAGGCTGGAAAAGGTTACAAAACCATCTGTAAAGAGTTTGGACTCCACCAATCCACAGTCAGACAGATTGTGTACAAATGGAGGAAATTCAAGACCATTGTTACCCTCCCCAGGAGTGGTCGACCAACAAAGATCACTCCAAGAGCAAGGCGTGTAATAGTCATTGAGGTCACAAAGGACCCCAGGGTAACATCTAAGCAACCGAAGGCCTCTCTCACATTGGCTAATGTTAATGTTCATGAGTCCACCATCAGGAGAACACTGAACAACAATGGTGTGCATGGCAGGGTTGCAAGGAGAAAGCCACTGCTCTCCAAAAAGAACATTGCTGCTCGTCTGCAGTTTGCTAAAGATCACATGGACAAGCCAGAAGGCTGTTGGGAAAATGTTTTGTGGACGGATGAGACCAAAATAGAACTTTTTGGTTTAAATGAGAAGCGTTATGTTTGGAGAAAGGAAAACACTGCATTCCAGCATAAGAACCTTATCCCATCTGTGAAACATGGTGGTGGTAGTATCATGGTTTGGGCTTGTTTTGCTGCATCTGGGCCAGGACGGCTTGCCATCATCGATGGAACAATGAATTCTGAATTATACCAGCGAATTCTAAAGGAAAATGTCAGGACATCTGTCCATGAACTGAATCTCAAGAGAAGGTGGGTCATGCAGCAAGGCAACGACCCTAAGCACACAAGTCATTCTACCAAAGAATGGGTAAAGAAGAATAACGTTAATGTTTTGGAATGGCCAAGTCAAAGTCCTGACCTTAATCCAATCGAAATGTTGTGGAAGGACCTGAAGCGAGCAGTTCATGTGAGGAAACCCACCAACATCCCAGAGTTGAAGCTATTCTGTATGGAGGAATGGGCTAAAATTCCTCCAAGCCGGTGTGCAGGACTGATCAACAGTTACCGCAAACGTTTAGTTGCAGTTATTGCTGCACAAGGGGGTCACACCAGATACTAAAAGCAAAGGTTCACATACTTTTGCCACTCACAGATATGTAATATTGGATCATTTCCCTCAATAAATAAATGACCAAGTATAATATTTTTGTCTCATTTGTTTAACTGGGTTCTCTTTATCTACTTTTAGGACTTGTGTGAAAATTTGATGATGTTTTAGGTCATATTTATGCAGAAATATAGAAACTTCTAAAGGGTTCAGAAACTTTCAAGCACCACTGTACCTATATTTAACAGTTATTCCATGAAATCGAGTCGTACATGAGCTGATAGCCGATGAGGCGTGTAGCACCAAGTTGTCTATAATCCATGTACGATAAGATTGAGTGGAATAACTGTTTTATTCTATCCACATTCACTGGATTTTGAGAAACAGAGCATTTTTATTTTTTGTAAATTTGATAAATAAAATCTTTATACAAAACGTCCAACAAAATAATTTCTGCTTAGAATGTAAACAAACCGGTGAAATGACAGGAGCAATTTGTGAAAAATGCAATAATAATAATAATAATAATAGGGTGGCACGGTGGTGTAGTGGTTAGCACTGTGGCCTCACAGCAAGAAGGTCCAGGTTCGAGCCCCGGGGCCGGCGAGGGCCTTTCTGTGCAGAGTTTGCATGTTCTCTCCGTGTCCGCGTGGGTTTCCTCCGGGTGCTCCGGTTTCCCCCACAGTCCAAAGACATGCAGGTTAGGTTAACTGGTGACTCTAAATTGAGCGTAGGTGTGAATGTGAGTGTGAATGGTTGTCTGTGTCTATGTGTCAGCCCTGTGATGACCTGACGACTTGTCCAGGGTGTACCCCGCCTTTCGCCCGTAGTCAGCTGGGATAGGCTCCAGCTTGCCTGCGACCCTGTAGAACAGGATAAAGCGGCTAGAGATGAGATGAGATAATAATAATTCTTGAAAAATAAAAAAATATGTTCTTACTATCAAATACTTTTATTCTCTATTTTGTTGCTTTTTTGTATTTTTTTGGCATTTTCTTCTTCTTCTTTAGGCTTTTTTTTTGGGCTGTTGGCAAACCAACTTAAATATCCATTACAGCCACCGACTAGGCTGGAGTGTGGAACAGGAGATATTTGGGGGGGGGGGGGGGGGGGGGCTATATTCTTTCAGCTATTCCTGTTTTTTTTACATACTTGTTTTCGAGTCAAGTTTTTATTTCGTCCTTGGTTGGTTCAGCAACACGCTCCACCATGTTGTTTTTCTCTACTCAAGGTATATGAGCTGATAGCCTAGTAGTAGAGTAGCCAGTCAGAGTGTGCGATTGCTCATATCCAGTGAATGTGGATAGAATAAAAAGGGATGTCTGTGTTGTACTGTACTGTAAATGCATCCAGCTTGTGGATTGGCTAAGACTCCAACTGCTCCAGTGCTCTGATTGGCTGCTGACTGCTGGCAGAAAGATACAGTAGGAATCTATAAACTTCCTTTTCTCATTAAATATTAGCCTCATAACACTTGAATAAAACTCGTCGTTGTTGTCGTTGCAGCCACTCGCTGGCGAGTACGGCAGCTGAATGAATTAGTACGACAGAGATCGACTTAAACTTGTTCCAGGGTCTTTGGGAGTCGTTGAGAAGTGACCTTCCTCTATTCGCAGTGCTCAGCTTCCTCAGCAAGTCGAGTATTTTCGAAATATCAAACACCTTTCCAAATGGTGCTCATCTAAACCTGTCTGTCATAATCCTTTTAGCAGTGTGTGGATGTGTGTAACGGAACCAGGTGCACAAACTGGAACCAAACTTGGCCTTTCAATTTTCTGGATCTGGGGCAAGACATAGTCAAGATGCCAGGAAGGAAGACAGGCTGCAGCTGTGACGCGCTGTTGGGAAAATACTCTGCCACATCCAGGGCTTGGCATTGATCGGGACCTTCACCTCTATCCATTTGGCCAAAGGGTCTGACCACAATGGTAGCAGTGAGCATTGCTAAAGGACCCGCCCCATCCACCTGATCCTGATGAGAATCTACACCACAATGGGAGCAGTATCATAATCTTGATGAGGGAGGCTTATAGGTGATGCACCTTGCCCAAGGGTGCCCCAGAACAGTGGTGACTAGGGGGTGGTGACATTCTCCCTGAAACCCTAGAACTCCTGAACCAGGGCCTCACCACCAGATGCAGTTTAAAGTCTTGCGCAGGACTCAAGAATAAAACTAGAGGAAACATTACCGTACACATCAAACATGTCTACATTTAAATCAATATAATGTGCTATGTAAAAAACAAAAACAAAACAGTATTACCTGGCTGAGGGTAAAATATCAAGGGCTTGAGTTCAAGTATCTGGGGTCAGCTGTACAAAGCACTGGTGAGTGCAGAAGAGAAATGAAGAAGAGAGTGCCAGTAGGTTGGAATGGATGGAGGAGAGGGTCAGGAGTGATTTGTGACAGAAGAGTGAAAGGGAAAATGAACAAGACAGCAGTAAAAGCAGCGATGGTGTCCGGTTTGGAGACAAAAAGACAGGAAGCTGAACTGGAGCTAGCAGACCTGAAGATGCTGAGATTTTCATTGAGAGTGGCAAAGTTGGACAGGATTAGAAATGAGAATATTAGAGGGACAGGACATGTAGGATGGCTTGGAGACAAAGCGAGAGAGGTGAGATTGAGATGGTTTGGACACAGACAGAGGACAGATCCAGGGTATACTGGGAAGAGAATGCTGGAGTTGCCAGGTAGAAGGAAAAGAGGAAGAGCAAAGATGAGATTTATGAATGTGGTGAAGGAGGACATGAGGACAACTGGTGTGACAGAAGAAGATACAGAGGACAGGAGGAGATGGAGGGACATTATCTGCTGTGGAGACCCCTCATGGGAACAGCTGAAAGAAGAAGAAGAAGAAGTAAAAGAAGAAAGAAGATTACCTGGGCTGAGGGCCTGTAGTGACCACTCGCCGAAGAAGTCGTGGATTTGGGATGGACCTGGCTTCACCCTCCCCGAGCTGCTCTTCACATCAGCCTTCCTGGTGTCTCCGGTGCCCCCTGGTGTCCTGGTGCAGTAATCCAAGAATCCATGTGTGTTCATCACCTCCGTGTAGCCTTTCTCACAGCCACACACTCCACTCTGCAGGAAACACAGTGTGTGTGTGTGTGTGTGTGTGTGTGTGTGTGTGTGTGTGTGCGCATGTGTGTGTGTGTGTGTGTGTGTATGTGTGAGAGAGAGAGAGAGAGAGAGAGAGAGAGAGAGAGAGAAATTCAGGAGAAGTTTGCAGGTGTGCAAAGCTGAATCATCAACCAAACACTGTGTTCATAATTAGATTCATTTTTAGATTATTAATTGGAAAATAAATAAAAATAAAATGTATTAATTAAATATCCAATTAAAGCACAATTGTAATTAAGTAATGATAATGAATAATTATCTACAATAGTTATAATATAATATATTTAAATACATTTTAAAAATATTACATTTTTAAATTAATACAGAACATTAGATCTAATTGAATCTAATTGCTTCTGATATTTTATTTAATGTTAAAATACTTTTTGTCATGAGTTTAACAAAATTCAGCCGATTAAAATCACTGCTGAAAAGTCAAGTTAAACAGAACTGTAATCTTATTAAACAAGACTATAACATACATTTATATGGCCATATGACTCCTACACCACATTAATCAACACAAATACTTCACTCATTGATACTAACACCTCACTCATTAACACTAACCCAAACATCACACTCATTAACACGAACACCTCACTCATTAACACTAACACAAACACCATACTCTATATGACTATAATGTTATAGTCATGCTGTCTGTTGTTGTCCAGGTGAGGATGGGTTCCTTTTGAGTCTGGTTCCTCTCGAGGTTTCTTCCTCATGTCGTCTGGGGGAGTTTGTTCTTGCCACCGTCACCACGGGCTTGCTCATTGGGGACAGATTAGGGATAAAATTGGCTCATGTCTTGGATCATTCAGATTCTGTAAAGCTGCTTCGGGACAATGTCTATTGTTAAAAGCGCTATACAAACAAACTTGACTTGACTTGACACTCAGTAACACTAACACCTCACTCATTCACACTAACACAAACACCAGACTCATTAACACTAAGACAAACACCACACTCAACACTAACACAAACACCTCACTCATTAACACTAACACAAACACCAGACTCATTAACACTAACACAAACACCTCACTCATTAACACTAACACAAACACCACACTCAACACTAACACAAACACCTCACCCATTGACACTCACACAAACACCTCACTCATTAACACTAATGCAAACACCAGACTCATTAACACTAACACAAGCACCTCACTCATTAACACGAATGCAAACACCAGACTCATTAACACTAACACAAACACCAGACTCATTAACACTAACACAAACACCACACTCAACACTAACTCAAACACCTCACTCATTAACACTACACTCAACACTAACACAAACACCTCACCCATTAACACTCACACAAACACCTCACTCATTAACACTAATGCAAACACCTCACTCATTAACACTACACTCAACACTAACAGACACCTCAACCATTAACAATAACACAAACACCTCACTCATTAACACTAATGCAAACACCTCACTCATTAACACTAATGAAAACACCAGACTCATTCACACTAACACAAACACCACACTCAACACTAACACAAACACCTCACCCATAAACACTCACACAAACACCTCACTCATTAACACTAATGCAAACACCAGACTCATTAACACTAACACAAACACCAGACTCATTAACACTAACACAAACACCACACTCAACACTAACACAAACACCACACTCAACACTAACACAAACACATCATTCATTAACACTACACTCAACACTAACACAAACACCTCACCCATTAACACTCACACAAACACCTCACTCATTAACACTAATGCAAACACCTCACTCATTAACACTAATGCAAACACCAGACTTATTAACACTAACACAAACACCACACTCAACACTAACACAAACACCTCACCCATTAACACTCAGACAGACACCTCACTCATTAACACTAATGCAAACACCAGACTCATTAACACTAACACAAACACCTCACCCGTTAACACTCACACAAACACTTCACTCATTAACACTAATGCAAACACCTCACTCATTAACACTAACGCAAACACCAGACTCATTAACACTACACTCAACACTAACACAGACACCTCAATCATTAATAACACAAACACCTCACTCATTAACACCACACTCAACACTAACTCAAACACCTCACTCATTAACACTACACTCAACACTAACACAAACACCTCACCCATCAACACTCACACAAACACCTCACTCATTAACACTAATGCAAACACCAGACTCATTCACACCAAACACCACACTCAACACTAACACAAACACCTCACCCATTAACACTCACACAAACACCTCACTCATTAACACTAATGCAAACACCAGACTCATTAACACTAACACAAACACCTCACCCGTTAACACTAATGCAAACACCACACTCATTAACACTACACTCAACACTAACACAAACACCTCACCCATTAACACTCATACAAACACCTCACTCATTAACACGAATGCAAACACCAGACTCATTCACACTAACACAAACACCTCACCCATTAACACTCACACAAACACCTCACCCATTAACACTCACACAAACACCTCACTCATTAACACTAATGCAAACACCAGACTCATTAACACTAACGCAAACACCACACTCAACACTAAGACAAACACCTCACTCAACACTAACACAAACACCACACTCAACACTAACACAAACACCTCACCCATTAACACTCACACAAACACCTTACTCATTAACACAAATGCAAACACCAGACTCATTAACACTAACACAAGCACCTCACCTGTTAACACTAATGCAAACACCACTCATTAACACTACACTCAACACTAACACAAACACCTCACCCATTAACACTCATACAAACACCTCACTCATTAACACGAATGCAAACACCAGACTCATTCACACTAACACAAACACCACACTCAACACTAACACAAACACCTCACCCATTAACACTCACAAACACCCCACTCATTAACACGAATGCAAACACCAGACTCATTCACACTAACACAAACACCACACTCAACACTAACACAAACACCTCACCCATTAACACTCACACAAACACCTCACTCATTAACACTCACACAAACACCAGACTCATTAACACTAACACCACACTCAACACTAACACAAACACCTCACCCATTAACACTCACACAAACACCTCACCCATTAACACTCACACAAACACCACTCATTAACACTAATGCAAACACCAGACTCATTAACACTAACACAAGCACCTCACTCAACACTAACACAAACACCTCACTCATTAACACTACACTCAACACTAACACAAACACACCCATTAACACTCACACAAACACCTCACTCTTTAACACTAATACAAACACCAGACTCATTCACACTAACACAAACACCTCACTCAACACTAACACAAACACCTCACCCATTAACACTCACACAAACACCTAACTCATTAACACTAATGCAAACACCTCACTCATTAACACTAACGCAAACACCAGACTCATTAACACTACACTCAACACTAACACAAACACCTCACCCATTAACATTCACACAAACACCTCACTCATTAGCACTAATGCAAACACCAGATTCATTAACACAAACACCTCACCCATTAACACTCACACAAACACCTCACTCATTAACACTAATGCAAACACCAGACTCATTCACACTAACACAAACACAAACACCACACTCAACACTAAAACAAACAACTCACCCATTAACACTCACACAAACACCTCACTCATTAACACTAATGCAAAGACCAGACTCATTAACACTAACACAAGCACCTCACTCATTAACACTACACTCAACACTAACACAGACACCTTAACCATTAACAATAACACAAACACCTCACTCATTAACACTAACACAAACACCTCACCCAATAACACTAACAAACACCTCGCTCATTAACACTAACACAAACACCTCGCTCATTAACACTAACAATGTCATCCACTAACATTAACGTCACCCACATTAACACTAACACAAACACCTCACTCATTAACACTAACACAAACACCATACTCATTAACACTAACATGAACGTCACACTCAACACTAACACAAAACACACACACACATTAACACTAACCCAAACACCACACTCATTAACACTAACACCACACTCAACACTAACACAAACACCTTACACATTCACACTAAGACAAACACCACACTCATTAATACAAACACCTCACTCATTAACACTAACAATGTCATCCACTAACATTAACGTCACCCACATTAACACTAACACAAACACCTCACTCATTAACACTAACACAAACACCATACTCATTAACACTAACATGAACGTCACACTCAACACTAACACAAAACACACACACATTAACACTAACCCAAACACCACACTCATTAACACTAACACTAACACCACACTCAACACTAACACAAACACCTTACACATTCACACTAAGACAAACACCACACTCATTAATACAAACACCTCACTCATTAACACTAACAATGTCATCCACTAACGTCACCCACATTAACACTAACATAAACACCTCACTCATTAACACTAACACAAACACCATACTCATTAACACTAACATGAACATCACACTCAACACTAACACAAAACACACACATTAACACTAACCCAAACACCCCACTCATTAACACTAACACCACACTCAACACTAACACAAACACCTTACACATTCACACTAACACAAACACCACACTAATTAACACAAACACCTCACTCATTAACACTAGCACTGACATCACCCTCATTAACATGAACCCAAACACCTCACTCATTAACACTAGCACTGACATCACCCTCATTAACACTAACACAAACACCACACTCATTAACACTAACACAAATACCATAGTCAACACTAACCCAAACACCACACTCATTAACACTAACACTGACATCACCCACATTAGCACTAACACAAACACCACACTCATTAACACTAACACAATCACTGCACTCAACACTAATACAAACACCACTCATTAACAGTAACACAAACACGTCACTCATTAACACTAACACAGACACCACACTCATTAACACTAAAACACCTCACTCATTAACACTAGCACTGACATCACTCATTAGCACTCACACAAACACCTCACTCATTAACACTAACACTGACATCAAACTCATTAACACTGACATCACCCTCATTAGCACTAACACAAACACCACACCCATTAACACTAACACCACACTGAATACAACAGAACTGAAGCCACGAAGACTTGAACCCTCAGGCCTGTGCTCTGCACTCTGATGGGTCTTCATTTCATTTTTAATCTCTTCTTATTCAGTGCCATTCTAAATTAAATACCTAAGTTTTCCCTGCGCTGATTTCCTCTGAACAGTCAGACCAATAACTCTGATGAGGTTTATTTCATTAATCACTGCATCATTATGCACTTATTCAGCTACAGACATCACACACCTCATACGATATTTTATTACTAACCCCATTTCCAGAAAAGTTGGGACACTTTCCAAAATGCAATAAAAACAAAAATCTGATTTGTTAATTCACATGAACGTTTATTTAACTGACAAAAGTACAAAGAAAAGATTTTCAATAGTTTTACTGACAACCTCATCTCAGATGGACCAAAAGACCATGGAAACATGTGCTGTGGTCAGAGGAGTCCACATTTCAGCTTGTTTTCGGAAAAAACGGACATCAAGTTCTTTGTGCCAAAGGTGAACACGACCATCCAGTTTGTTAATCATATGGGATCTGAGGAAACTAATTGTTGCAGTTTTACAATTGGAATTTTTGTCCCTTCTTGCTTGACAGAAGACTTCAGCTGTTCAACAGTCGGTGGTCGTCATTGTCTGATTCTCAGTAGGAGACAGATATGGACTAGCAGCAGGCCAGTCAAGCACACGCAATCTGTGTCCATGAAGCCACACTGTTGTAGCTCGTGCAGAATGAGGCCTGGCATTGTCCTGCTCAAATAACCATGGGCTTCCTGAGAAGAGATGCTGCTTTGATGGCAACGTGTCTTTCTAAAATCCTATTATCCACATCAGTGATGCCTTCACACACATGTAACTCCCCCATGCCGTGGGCACTGATGTCCCTCATGCCATCAGAGATGCTGGATTTTGCAACTTTCTCTGATAACAAACCGGATGGCCGTGTTCACCTTTGGCACTGAGAACTCGATATCTGGTTTTCATGTGGACTCATCTGACCACAGCACACGTTTCTATTGTCTTTCTGTCCATTAGAGAAGAGTTCAGGCCCAGAGAAATCAGTGGCATTTCTGCATAGAACTGATTAATGGCTTCCTCCTTGTGTAATACAGTTTCAGGTTGTGTTTCTGGATGCAATGACAGATTGTGTTAAGTGACGGTGGTTTTATGAAGTCCTCCCGAGCCCATGTGGCTATATTTGTCACATTAGCATGATGGTTTCTCAGGCAGTGCCGCCTGAGGGCTCAAAGGTCATGCCCATTCAACAGTGGTTTCTGACTCCGCCCTTTACACACTGAGATGTCTCAGAATCCCCTGAATCTTTTCACAGTATTATATACTGTAGATTTTGAAAGACCTAAAATCTTGTGTTGAGAAATGTTCTTTTTGAACTGATGAACAATTCTCTCGCGAATTTTAGCACAAAGCAGTGAGCCACGCCCCTCCGTACTTGTAAAGATTGAGCCTTTGGTGCTGCTCCTTTTACACCAACTCATGTTCCCAATTAACCTGTTTATTGTGGAATTTTCCAAAATGGTGTTACCTGAATATTCTTTAATATTCTGTATTAAACTTGAATAAACTTTTCAGTTTAATTTTCTCTGTCCCAACCATTTTTGAGTGTGTTGCAGGCATCAGATTTTAACTTCGTTTACATTTACAAAATACAATTATGTTGGTTAGTAAAATATTGAAAATCTTTTCTTTGTACTTTTATCAGTTAAATAAAGGTTCATGTGAATTAACAAATCAGACATTTTTGTTTTTATTGCATTTTGGAAAATATCCCAACTTTTCTGGAAATGGGGTTAGTGTATAGCATACTATTTATATAACATTATTATTATTATTATTATTATTATTGCATTTTATTATTTATGCGGATTCAATGATGTATTATTTATCGTTTATAAAGTATGTTATGGCTTGCCTAGCTTTTTAATATTAAATGATTGTATATAAAATTTGTTGCCTTACTGTTGGGATTATTTTACGTTACATTACAGGAATTTAGCAGATGCTCTTATCCAGAGCAACATACAACATGCCAATTGAGGGTGAGGTGCCTTGCTCTCCTACTAGTCCAGGGAATTGAACCAGCAACCTTTCGGTCCCAAAGTGGCTTTTCTAACCATGAGGCCACAGCTTCCCCCAGGTATTTATTTATTTATTTTTAAAAAAAAAATCTCTATGCTTGTATTTTTTTAACACCTAGAGAATTTGAAGTAACAGTGAGTTTAAATAACAAGATGAGTGTGTACAAGTGTGTACGTTCTGACGGTGTGATTTCGGGGACAGATTCTTGGAATTTTAATGTGATTTATGAATGGACAAAGACGTATTGTGGACAGAACAAGTGATAAGAGGTGAAGAGAATAGAAGATGACCTGTTTGCAGTGCGAGAAGGGTTTGGTGCAGGGAGGATGGCAGTGACGCACGGTCGTCGGCTTGTTCACGGCAAAACATCCACCTTTAGCAAGAGGAAACATGAAAGAACATGAGAGAGATGATTATTTCCATTGATACCTGAAGAAAAGAGCTGCCAGAGCTGATAGAAGAGGAATTAATACCTCCATTCTATTCTTCTTATTCATGGCATGATAACCTACCCACGATCTCCGTCTTCTCTTCCACACATTGTAAATTAGACCTTATTGCCATTTTGCTGATGTTGAATAAAAATTTTTTAAAAAAATCACAATCTCACAATTGTAGACATCCTCTGGTCCAAACATGTGAGATATGTTTAATTTATAAATGGGAAAAAATGCTGTCAATAGGAAGTCATTCATTTTCTATGAGAGTCAGCATTTCTTGGCAGTGAGTATGAAGTTCCACGATGAAGAATCCTAGAGATCAAAGCTGTGTAAGTTTTGGTTCGTTTAAACCATTCACAAGTACAACGGAGGATTTGCATAAAGGCCCTAAATTAAAAAAAAACAAAAAACAAAAAACTGTATGTTGAAATTTGACTTAGCAATGAGCAACAAGACAAAAGTTGCACCACTCAAATGGCTTTTAATAAGTTTATGCTGTTAGTTTACTTTCTTACCAAACATGTATCATAATTGTTCATTGTCCTTCATCAATTGGTTTCTTACCTTCATATTTAAAAGATTTCATGATTTTACCTTATACCCTACATGTGTTAATTCGCCACAAATATACCAGTTGATGTGTGTTTGCATTGCAGCCAGGCGTGTAGTACTCGAGTCTGACTCGTGCCCTAATTTTAAGGACTTGTGACTCGACTTGGACTTGAGCACTGATGACTCGGACTCGTACATTAACTGCATTCGAACTTGTAAACTGGAGACGAGGACTCTGATTTTTTTCTGTATTTTTTGTAACATGCCATAATAAATTTGGCATAAGATATTTCGATCTACATTAATTTTTGTACTAATTTTGTGTAAGAGTGTCACACCTGTGCGCCTTGGTGCATGCATCAGGTAGACTCTTGGGCTATAGTCTCATGTTATAGTCATGTTGTCCGTTGTTGCCCAAATGAGGATGGGTTCCCATTTGAGTCTGGTTCCTCTCGAGGTTTCTTCCTCATGTCATCTGAGGGAGTTTTTCCTTGCCACCGTCGC
>NC_083577.1:87279286-87379286 GCF_027579695.1 Neoarius graeffei
CGACAGCGCTAACCACTACACCATTGTGCCGCCCGCGTTTTGTTTGTTCATTATTTAATTTTTCTTACAAAATAAAAATGATTGAAAGAAAGGAACACTGTGTACAGCTATTTCAATTATTTTATGAAGCTATTTACATTTTAGATAATTACTGTGATGTCGAAATGCAAGAAAGTGAAATAATTAAACTTGAAATTAAAAAAACAAGACAAAAATCCTTGATAATCAATTAAACTGCAGGTGCCACTAAAAATGCACACGATTTAAGAAGTTGGAAGAGATTCATTTCTTTTTTTTTCAAACGATCCCTAATTTTGGTTGTTTTGATGTTCCTGAACGTTTATATTGCACTTTTATTGAACTGCCATTCGTTCTAGGATACTTTAGTGGAAGATTCTTTAGTTTGTTAACATATCGCAACTGTTGGTTACTTCTTAATCGGCAAAACACGTGTTGTCAAGCAGGGCAAGAGACTTAGGGTGTTTTCACACTTGGTCCCTTTCAGCCATCTAACCGAACTCAGATCGATGACAGCATTTTTTGCGCATATGTGAACACTCCAACCGTACCCAGACCCCTTTAAAGCGAACCGAACTGAGACCACCTCAGGAGGTGGTCTCAGTACGGTTCGCTAAAAATCAGTGGTACGGTTCGCCTAATCTGTGCATTGTGAACAAAAAACGCACCGGGTTCACTTCGCCTTTTTCACTGTAGTTTAACCTTCTTCGTTTGCCGTAGTTGGTCACGTGACTGTAGCAGGGAAACTCAACTTCCTTTTGGAACTTACCACAGCCGCTGGAATAAATTTATTTTCCTTAATCCGCACTATTTTGATCAAAGAATACAGCAGGGCAAGCATGGCAGCAGACATTTTGATTCAAGAGAAAATTACCCAGAATTCCATGGGCTCTAGAGGACCTGGTGTAAACAGAAAGAGGACTGAGGCCCCATCAAAGCTTAACTGGACCAGAAAGAGAACCCAGTCCTCTTTGTAATCAATTCACAGTGTGAACACAAAAAGAACTGAGTTCTTTTTCTGTTGGTCCACTTTTTGGTCCACTTAAAGAGGACTGAGTCTGGTTCCTTTAAAGGGGACCAGGTGTGAAAACACCCTTAATCCCCTGGTGAATTAATGCGGCAAATGCGTGATTATTGACAGTCAGTTGAATTTGTGATCTGATCAGAAGTGATTTAAATGATCTACGAAGCTTCCCACAATTTAAGGTTTGTTATGGCTTAACTACAAATATCCGAAGACACCAAAGAATCGGATTTTCAGTCCACATTTCAGGGATCCACAACTGATCCTTAACAGTCCCTAAGCGATCATAATAAACCCCTTCCTATATCAAGATGAGTATTTTTTTCGAGTTGTGCTAAGAGACTTTAGATTTGTGCGAAAGACATTTGTGCTAAATAACCAGATACCCAATATCACATGCTCTCGAACCAAATGAATGAAACCCGCTAGAAGGGAACAGAACACATTTTTATTCCATCGAAAAAGTGTCCTTATTTCCGCATTATTAATTATTTTCCGCAACAGCATGCCCATAAGTGTTTTATTCCTCTTATACCATGTTAACTTACCAACAATTATTATATATATTTTTTTTAATTTATGAAAGAACAACACATTTTATCCATTTATAGTAGTGCTGTCAAGCGATTAAAATATTTAATCGCGATTAATGTCGCGACTGTCATAGTTAACTCGCAATTAATCGCAATTTAATCACACATTTTTGTCACATGAAAAACCATTGTAATTCTCTTATCAGCATAAAAAAGTGAATGGGCTTGCTTTGTACCAATGCTTTTTTTTTTTATTGCAGAGCATAACACGTCTTGTCACAGCCACTGCAAAGTCGGGCTGGAGCCGCCGATGGGAAAACGAAACCTAAGCCGAGCACCGTGGCTCTTTGTCCCGAGGCGCGGGGCTAGCGCGCCCTGCCCGCGCTGGTTCTTTGGGGGGAGGGCAGAGGACTCTGGCTGTGCGGGTTGTGGCATTACAGTCTAGCTGCTATCGTTTTTCTAAGCACAGTCTCTGTTCCAAGTTCCTGGCAGTTTCAAAAGCTTATGAAAAACCTACATCATGTCACAGAGCATTAATCTCGCGATAAAAAAATTATCGCCATTAAAATTGAGTCAAGTTAACGCGATAATAACGCGACATTTTTGACAGCACTAATTTATAGTTGCACTTTGTTTATTGGAAATTACAGTGGTGCTTGAAAGTTTGTGAACCCTTAAGAATTTTCTATATTTCTGCATAAATATGACCTAAAACATCATCAGATTTTCACACAAGTCCTAAAAGTAGATCTCTCTCTCTCTCTCTCTCTCTCTCTCTCTCTCTCTCTCTGTTAATGTTCACCTGAGACCAGTTCATCAATTTCAGACACATTTACCAAAATGATGTAACAGAAATGTATAAAATATGAGTGACAGATCATGACAACTAGTTCAACACTTTTGTATGTCGTGACTCAAGCAGTGAAATAAAGCCCAGATGTTTTGTCAGGCTCAACAATTCAGCAGAGAAGCAGATTGATGCATTTTGACCAACATGACATGAGCAATTGATTATGTAATAAACAGGAGACAGTTCCACACAATCAGTCGCCTGGATGCACCAAAGTGTTTACTATTTGTTCAAGATAATGAGACGTGCACAGTTGACGAGATGATGTGGAGTTTGAACAAACAGCTTTGCGAAGTTCAATTCTGATCTGAGAAATGCACCAACGTGACTGAGAAAAAGTGTAAATCAGCTTCGTTTCACATGTTCAGAGTTCAGTGAGTTATGATAAACACTGTCTTAGTAAAAAGACTAATTAGACATGGCCACTTCTTTGTTTTTGTTGACTTTCATTTCATTTATTTGGGTTTGTTTATATTTGATTTTCACAGACAAACTGTTTCTGTAAGAACATTACAGTGGTGCTTGAAAGTTTGTGAACCCTTTAGAATTTTCTATATTTCTGCATAAATATGACCTAAAACATCATCAGATTTTCACACAAGTCCAAAAAGTAGATAAAGAGAACCCAGTTAAACAAATGAGACAAAAATATTATACTTGGTCATTTATTTATTGAGGAAAATGATCCAATATTACATATCTGTGACTGGCAAAAGTATGTGAACCTTTGCTTTCAGTATCTGGTGTGACCCCCTTGTGCAGCAATAACTGCAACTAAACGTTTGCGGTAACTGTTGATCAGTCCTGCACACCGGCTTGGAGGAATTTTAGCCCGTTCCTCCGTACAGAACAGCTTCAACTCTGGGATGTTGGT
Source organism: Neoarius graeffei (assembly GCF_027579695.1). Lineage (NCBI taxonomy): Eukaryota > Metazoa > Chordata > Actinopteri > Siluriformes > Ariidae > Neoarius > Neoarius graeffei. Next base: position 87,282,586 of record NC_083577.1, read on the forward strand.
GGGTTTCCTCACATGAACTGCTCGCTTCAGGTCCTTCCACAACATTTCCATTGGATTAAGGTCAGGACTTTGACTTGGCCATTCCAAAACATTCACTTTATTCTTCTTTAACCATTCTTTGGTAGAACGACTTATGTGCTTAGGGTCGTTGCCTTGCTGCATGACCCACCTTCTCTTGAGATTCAGTTCATGGACAGATGTCCTGACATTTTCCTTTAGAATTTGCTGGTATAATTCAGAATTCATTGTTCCATCAATGATGCCAAGCCGTCCTGGCCCAGATGCAGCAAAACAGGCCCAAACCATGATACTACCACCACCATGTTTCACAGATGGGATAAGGTTCTTATGCTGGAATGCAGTGTTTTCCTTTCTCCAAACATAATGCTTCTCATTTAAACCAAAAAGTTCAATTTTGATCTCATCAATCCACAAAACCTTTTCCCAATAGCCTTCTGGCTTGTCCATGTGATCTTTAGCAAACTGCAGATGAGCAGCAATGTTCTTTTTGGAGAGCAGTGGCTTTCTCCTTGCAACCCTACCATGCACACCATTGTTGTTCAGTGTTCTCCTGATGGTGGACTCATGAACATTAACATTAGCCAATGTGAGAGAGGCCTTCAGTTGCTTAGAAGTTACCCTGGGGTCCTTTGTGACCTCGCTGACTATTACACGCCTTGCTCTTGGAGTGATCTTTGTTGGTCGACCACTCCTGGGGAGGGTAACAATGGTCTTGAATTTCCTCCATTTGTACACAATCTGTCTGACTGTGGATTGGTGAAGTCCAAACTCTTTAGAGATGGTTTTGTAACCTTTTCCAGCCTAATGTGCATCAACAACACTTTTTCTGAGGTCCTCAGGAATCTCCTTTGTTCGTGCCATGATACACTTCCACAAACATGTGTTGTGAAGATCAGACTTTGATAGATCCCTGTTCTTTAAATAAAACAGGGTGCCCACTCACACCTGATTGTCGTCCCATTGATTGAAAACACCTGACTCTAATTTCACCTTCAAATTAACTGCTAATCCTAGAGGTTCACATACTTTTGCCACTCACAGATATGTAATATTGGATCATTTTCCTCAATAAATAAATGACCAAGTATAATATGTTTGTCTCATTTGTTTAACTGGGTTCTCTTTATCTACTTTTAGGACTTGTGTGAAAATCTGATGTTGTTTTAGGTCGTATTTATGTAGAAATATAGAAAATTCTAAAGGGTTCATAAAATGTCAAGCACCCGAGGAGCAGCACCATGCCTGAGCCAGGTAAGACCATGCCCAAGAAGGACTACAAGAAAGCTGTGACCAAGACAGCTGTCAAAGGACGCAAGAAGTGCAGAAAGTCCAGGAAGGAAAGCTACGCTCTTTAACCAATCTCAAACAGTTCAGAAAATAACTTAAAACATCTCTGTTAAGAATGGATTAAGAATAAATTATTGTTATGATTTTACATACAGCATGTATATATTTTTAGACATATATTTTAATTGCACATAGTCAATTTAGATTATTCTTCGTGTAAAGTGCCATAGAGTGATATATGGCACTGTATAAATCTGTCCCTTTATTATTTATTATTTCCTGTCCTCACTTATGTTAAAGCAGCTATAAACATTTGTTCCGTCCCCAGCTTTAAAGTTACACCTTCACATCTGAAACTGGAGACTCTTTCCATAAATATAAAAAAAGTCTCCTTACAGAAAATCATATATTTTTCCCAGCTGTTTACATGGAGTGTCCACTTAACACATCTCGATGAAACAGCTGTTACTATAGAAACTGAGCGCATTAACACTGCCAGAGCTGCTGTTCCAGAAAATTAATCAATACCTTCTGAGCAATCAGGATTCAGAATTGTTTATCTTCAAACACAATCACATGTTTAAAATAAAATCAGTGATTATTTAATCTCAATATAATATTCGAGAATCAGTAACATCACTGCTGCTAAAAATAAAACTAAATTATTTTAAAACTCTTAAACCTGGAAAGCAGCGTTTGATTTCTGATGACAAAGTAACACGAAGAGCTCGAGGAGTGAGGACCACTTGGCATTCTGGGTATTTAATAACCAGTACTGATAAAGAGACTCCATAAATGTGTCGCTCTGATCACGGCTCTGCTTCGTTACAGCTCCGACCCGATGTTCTGATCGCCGCTGTGAAAAATCCTCACTAGTCTGAAAGCAGGGACTCTGTGAGAGTCATGAAGCAGAAAGCAATAAAAAAACGCATTCCACAACAACAGAAGTCTCTGAAATGTGTAATCCCATAACTCAGGTCCATCTGAAGCAATGAGATGTGTTTAACATTCAAGGAAAACATAAAGACGTTTTACTGACTGTGTATTTCATGCCATCTTAGTGTTTTGACATTCATTTATTTCAGCGTAAATATCCCAAGGACATCACAACACCAGCGCTGATGGCAGTTACAGCACGCTATGAGCCAAAACACACCAGAGTTCACCCAGAGACAGGGGTTTATGGCCTCTGTAATTAATGGTACCCCTTGTAAAGATTAGTAAAAAGGGTTACAAAAAAATCCACCGTTTTGTGAAGTCGCTTCATCTCACACTTAAAAAATGAGAAAAATCCAACCTTTAAAGCGAGACGGCCTTTTGATTTCATAAAATCGGTGAAATTTAGTTCCGTCTGAAATGTGGTGATTGTGATATGTTTATTTCTGTAATATCTCACAAAATATCAGGCCATTCTGTGGCTGGGAAGTTATTTAATTTGAGGGGATTAAAGCAAATAATGTGCATGAAATCGCTCGCTTGGCGCAGTCAAGCAGACAGAGGAAGTCCGTGTGCGCATGCGCAGGTTTACCTTCTTCTTCTTTTGGGTTTTACAGCAGCTGGCATCCACAGTGTTGCATTACTGCCATCTACAGGTTTCCCTTTGAGCGTGCACTGACAGTTCCATCATTCTGTCGCTAAACGAACAGCTGATCACACCGAGGTGCTCGCTGAGCGCCCATATTTATTAGTTTGGTCCTGCGTTTCCTTTCCTTCGTATAGAACATAACGTCTTTTCTTCTCGCTTTCTTTCCATTACTGTAGTCGGTCTTTCACGTTTCATTCGCACACTCACGTCCTCCATTTTCTCTCCTGTTTCAAATCTGTATCCCACAATACCTTGTGTGAACGGGGAAAGCCCACCATGTGATGTGTGATGTAGTATCTTGAATCGGGTCATGGTGAAGCAGGAAAAAATAGCGGAGAATTTAGGGCCACGTGGAGATAAATTTATTAATTGTTCTGTTAAAAAATAAATAAATAAGTAAATTGGAAGTCTGTGATTCAAATTCAGTAGCTTTCGGTCCACTGAAGAAAAATAATTGATTTCGGGGAAAATTCTATTTATGACCTACACTTGAAAAATCTGAAAGGCAGTACAGCTTTAATTTTTTTTTCCACAGAAAAACAAATCCTTCGTCAATAAATATAAAATAATAAATAAAAATAATTATTTTTCTCTGCACATTTGCATGGGATTTTGTTGAAAGTAATTATTTCTTGATGAGGGATTAGGTTTTTTTTTCTTTGAATGAATTTATTTCAATTTAAGATTGAATTTTTCACATTTTTTTCAGTGTGAAATGAAGTGACTTCACCAACAGGTGGATTTTTTTCAAACCCTTCCTAATCTTTATGGGGGGGGGGGGGGGGGGGGGGGGCGGGCGCAATAAATGTGGAGGGCAATGTAATAATTTCTATTAAAAAAATAAATATACAACAGCGATTCCAAAAAAGTTGGGACAAAGTACAAATTGTAAATAAAAACGGAATGCAATAATTTGTAAATCTCAAAAACTGATATTGTATTCACAATAGAACATAGACAACATATCAAATGTCGAAAGTGAGACATTTTGAAATTTCATGCCAAATATTGGCTCATTTGAAATTTCATGACAGCAACACATCTCAGAAAAGTTGGGACAGGGGCAATAAGAGGCTGGAAAAGTTAAAGGTACAAAAAAGGAACAGCTAGAGGACCAAATTGCAACTCATTAGGTCAATTGGCAATAGGTCATTAACATGACTGGGTATAAAAAGAGCATCTTGGAGTGGCAGCGGCTCTCAGAAGTAAAGATGGGAAGAGGATCACCAATCCCCCTAATTCTGCGCCGACAAATAGTGGAGCAATATCAGAAAGGAGTTCGACAGTGTAAAATTGCAAAGAGTTTGAACATATCATCATCTACAGTGCATAATATCATCAAAAGATTCAGAGAATCTGGAAGAATCTCTGTGCGTAAGGGTCAAGGCCGGAAAACTATACTGGGTGCCCGTGATCTTCGGGCCCTTAGACGGCACTGCATCACATACAGGCATGCTTCTGTATTGGAAATCACAAAATGGGCTCAGGAATATTTCCAGAGAACATTATCTGTGAACACAATTCACCGTGCCATCCGCCGTTGCCAGCTAAAACTCTATAGTTCAAAGAAGAAGCCGTATCTAAACACGATCCAGAAGTGCAGACGTCTTCTCTGGGCCAAGGTTAATTTAAAATGGACTGTGGCAAAGTGGAAAACTGTTCTATGGTCAGACGAATCAAAATTTGAAGTTCTTTATGGAAATCAGGGACGCTGTGTCATTCGGACTAAAGAGGAGAAGGACGACCCAAGTTGTTATCAGCGCTCAGTTCAGAAGCCTGCATCTCTGATGGTATGGAGTTGCATTAGTGCGTGTGGCATGGGCAGCTTACACATCTGGAAAGACACCATCAATGCTGAAAGGTATATCCAGGTTCTAGAGCAACATATGCTCCCATCCAGACGACGTCTCTTTCAGGGAAGACCTTGCATTTTCCAACATGGCAATGCCAAACCACATACTGCATCAATTACAGCATCATGGCTGCGTAGAAGAAGGGTCCGGGTACTGAACTGGCCAGCCTGCAGTCCAGATCTTTCACCCATAGAAAACATTTGGCACATCATAAAACGGAAGATACGACAAAAAAGACCTAAGACATTTGAGCAACTAGAATCCTACATTAGACAAGAATGGGTTAACATTCCTCTCCCTAAACTTGAGCAACTTGTCTCCTCAGTCCCCAGACGTTTACAGACTGTTGTAAAGAGAAAAGGGGATGTCTCACAGTGGTAAACATGGCCTTGTCCCAACTTTTTTGAGATGTGTTGTTGTCATGAAATTTAAAATCGCCTAATTTTTCTCTTTAAATGATATATTTTATCAGTTTAAACATTTGATATGTCATCTATGTTCTATTCTGAATAAAATATGGAATTTTGAAACTTCCACATCATTGCATTCTGTTTTTATTTACAATTTGTACTTTGTCCCAACTTTTTTGGAATCGGGGTTGTGTGTATATATATATATATATATATATATATATATATATATATATATATATATATATATAATTTTATATGAATTGAAATGTAAATTTTCTATTGTGGATTTGTGCAGTTTATTTGTTTTTGTTTCACATTAATTGAATTTGTTTTATTTGAAGAGAGATTTTTTTTTCTGTGTCTGATTTGTGTGAATTCACACATTACCTTGTATAAATACCTCAGAGTGAGATTCACTGTTTTCAACAAACTAAAGGTCTTTCAAATTGATCACAATAAATAAATGAATAAATAAATAAACAAAACAGACAAACAAATAAATAAATAAGAATTTTCTAAAATTATTGTAAAATAATTAATTAATTCAAATTAACTTGCTTTTTGAGGAATTAGTTTTCTTGATTTTAATTAGTTAGCTTGGTCTTAGAATGTTATTTTACTTTGATTAATATTTTATATAATAATAACGATTACTATTATTAAACATACAATTATTAATTACAAATAAATAACTACAGAAATAAAATTATAATTAACTTATTTTTAGAGGAATTAGTTTTCATGCTTTAGTTACTTAGATTTGTTCCAGGCATGTTATTTTTATTTTTATTAATATTTTGTTAAATAATTATATAATAATAATTGTTAATTCTTTTAAACAAACTATTATTTTCATAAATAAATAAATAAAATTAAGTTATTTTTAGAGGAATTAGGGGTTTTTTTTGCTTTTAATTACTTAGATTTGTTGTCAGTATATCATTTTTATTTTTGATTCATATTTTTAAACTAACAATATACAGTGCTCGGCATAAATGAGTGCACCCCCTTTGAAAAGTGACATTTTAAACAATATCTCAATGAACACAAACGATTTCCAAAATGTTGACAAGACAAAGTTTAATATAATAAATTATATTAAATATATATATTTATTATAATAAAGCCTTCTTTTTCTCTCCTCCTGTGTAAAGACCACAAGCAGAGGCCATCCACATCTGATCTGCTTTAATATCAACAGATCTTCATTTAAGGTACGTGAATCTTTTCATCATGGCACCCCTTCAGCCTGTTCAGTGTGCTGAGTGCAGGATGTTTAGTCATTCTTCCTCCGTCACTAGCGATAGCTCTATTAGCTTTACTTGTGATAAGTGCAGATTAGTTAGCTCTCTGACGGAGAAGATTTCAGTGCTAGAAGCGCGTGTCCAGGCTTTAGAGCAGGTTAGTGAGCGTGAGAACAGTGTAGTTTCTGTTAGGGAAAGTCTACAGCGGGGCGAATGGGTGACGGCTCGGCGGCATAAGCGTAGAGCCAAAGCTACTGCTGAGGCTCGCCCACGGGAGCACCACTCCTCTCCGCGTCACATGTCGAACAGGTTTGCTCTCCTTAGTGATGCACCCACTGAGAAACCTGAAAGAGCTCTGGTTATAGGGGACTCTATCATATGGCACGTGAAATTAGCTCAGCCTTTAGGGGCACCAGCAGCTTTAGTCAGGTGTATACCGGGAGCCAGGGCGCCGGACATAGCAGGTAATCTTAGGGTCCTAGGCAAGCACAGGTTCTCAAAGATAGTTATCCATGCAGGAGCTAATGATATATGCCTTCGTCAGTCTGAGGTTACTTATGGCCCTTTTCCACTACCCTTTTTCAGCTCACTTCAGCTCGCTTCAGCTCACTTCAGCCCGACACGGCTCGCGTTTCGACTACCAAAAACCAGCACGACTCAGCTCGCTTCAGCCCTGCTTAGCCCCTAAAACTCACACCATTTTGGAGTAGGGCTGAAGCGAGCCAAACCGTGCCGAGTGAGGCTGGGGGCATGAGCAGACACTCCCCTGTGCACTGATTGGTGAGGAGGAGTGTCCTCACATGCCCACACACGCCCCGCGAGCACGCTGGGATCTGTCAACACCGCAAACCCGGAAGGAGAAGAATTACGAATTACGAGAATTTCTGAAGCCTTATGCGCCTCGCCTCATCTATACGCTCTTGCCAGTATCTGTCCGCGTTGTCGGTGACAACAAGCCACAGCACCAAGACCAGCAACACTAACGACTCCATGTCCTCCATGTTTATTGTTTACTATCCGGGTCGTGAGACTACCGCTTAAAAGCTCACTGATGTCACTGTTTGCGCTGCTTAACGACATCACCTGACGTCCACCCACTTTCGCTAACTCCACCCAATGTGTCCACCCACTTCCAGCCAGCACGGTTCAGCGCGGTTGTAGTCGAAATGCAACTCCAACATCCCCGCTCACCCCGACTCAGCACGGCACGGCTCAGCCCGACTCAGCCGCGTTTGTAGTGGAAAAGCAGCATAAGAGTAACTTTGTAGAAGTGTTTAAATTAGCGAAGGCGATGTCCGATGCTGTAGTATGCTCTGGCCCCATCCCAATGCGGCGTGGCGATGTAGCTTACAGCAGGTTATGGTCGCTGAACTGCTGGCTGTCCAGGTGGTGCTCTGAAAACAGTGTGGGGTTTATAGATAATTGGGCTAATTTTGAGGGCACTGCTGGCCTGTTAGGGCGGGACGGTATCCATCCCACTCGGGAAGGTGCTGCTCTCATTTCCTGCAGCATAGGTCATAGTCTCAGAACAGGCCTAGTTAATTTCTGACAATCCAGAGCCAAGGCCAGGGAGCAGACGAACAGGCTAAACTGACTGTCTGCTAGCTGCACAGAGTCGTCACTCAGGGTCCACTACATTGAGACTGTGTCTGTTCCCCGAGCTCAACAAAAAGGTAGAAATTTTCAGAGAGTTTGTTCCAGTAACCTAATCAATATAAAATTAGATCATGCTGACTGTACAGCTGCTGCCAGCACCTTTGATCTAAAGGTGGGGCTATTAAATATTAGATCTCTTACATCTAAAGCGCTAATGGTTAATGAACTAATTACTGATCAGGAGTTTAATGTACTGTGTTTAACAGAAACATGGATTAAGCCAAATGAATATATAACATTAAATGAAGCGAGTCCTCCTGGATACAGTTATATACACCAGCCTCGTCTAACTGACAGAGGAGGAGGCGTCGCAGTTATTTATAACGATTATGTAGGTGTAACACAAAAACCTGGTTATAAATTTAATACATTTGAAGTTCTTCATACTCATATAATGTATGTAGCCTCGAAAAATAAGTCTACCCAGTTAATTCCATTGCTTATTATTTACAGGCCCCCGGGGCCATATTCTGAGTTTCTTTCTGAATTTGCAGATTTTATCTCAGATCTGGTTATTTCCTTAGACAAAGCTTTAGTTGTCGGAGATTTTAATATTCACTTCGATAACTCAGAAGACCCTTTAAAAACAACGTTTGTGTCCATCTTAGATTCAGTCGGGATTAAGCAGAATGTCATAGGACCGACCCATAATGGTGGTCACACCCTCGATCTAATACTAACATTCAGATTAAACATAGACAATATAGTCATACTTCCACAGTCTGAAGTTATCTCAGATCATTGTCTCATCTCATTCAAAATATGTCTGAGTAATAATATATGCACCTCACCACGCTACTGTATTAAACGTACTTTCACGTCAACTACTGCACAGAGCTTTATAAATGATCTCCCAGAGCTGTCAACTTTGATTGGGTCACTGTCAGCCCCTGCAGAACTTGATCAGGCAACTGAATGCTTAGAGTCAACATTCCGCCATACTTTAGATAATGTAGCTCCTCTAAAAAGGAAAATGGTCAGAGACAAAAAAATAGCACCCTGGTATAATGATGACACTCGCACATTAAAACAGACCACTCGAAAATTGGAACGTAAATGGCGTCAAACAAAATTGGTCGTGTTCAAATTAGCTTGGAAGGAGAGCTTCCTGAAGTATAGAAAAGCTCTTAGTGCTGCGAGATCAACATATTTCTCCTCCCTAATAGAAGATAACAAAAATAATCCTAGATTCCTATTTAATACTGTAGCAAAATTAACCAGGAATAAGTCCACTATCAACACATGCACACCTGCAGTATGTAGTAGCAACGACTTCATGAATTTTTTTAATGACAAAATTGAGAATATCCGACAAAAAATTCAAACTACTAATTTAAAGTCAGACAATGAAAGTGACTTTGTAGTTAACAATATAACTGTATCAGATCATCAGTTAGAATGTTTTACTCCCCTAAAAGAAACTGAATTACTCTCATTAATCTCTACATCAAAAGCCTCAACTTGTGTACTAGATCCCTTACCGACACATCTATTCAAACAGATAATGCCTGGAGTAATTGAACCGCTTCTAAAAATAATAAATTCTTCTCTTATGATTGGCTATGTACCCAAATCCTTTAAACTAGCAGTTATCAAACCCCTGATTAAAAAACCTGACCTTGATCCCTGTCAGCTGTCCAATTATCGGCCAATATCAAACCTCCCCTTTATCTCCAAGATCCTTGAAAAAGCTGTGGCACAGCAGTTATGCTCATATTTACATAGGAATAACATCCATGAAATGTATCAGTCAGGATTTAGACCTCATCATAGCACAGAGACAGCACTGGTTAAAGTAGTAAACAACCTACTGTTGGCGTCTGATCAGGGCTGTGTCTCGCTACTTGTGTTGCTTGACCTTAGTGCAGCATTTGATACCATTGATCATTCCATTCTTCTGGATAGACTAGAAAATGTTGTGGGAGTTAAGGGAACGGCCCTCTCCTGGCTCAGGTCTTATCTAACTGATCGTTATCAGTATGTTGATATAAATGGTGATATTTCTAGACGTACTGAGGTAAAGTTTGGTGTTCCACAAGGTTCTGTCTTGGGTCCACTGCTTTTTTCTCTATATATGTTACCTCTGGGCGATATTATTCGTAAACATTGTATTAGTTTCCACTGTTATGCTGATGACACACAGTTGTATGTCTCTGCAAAACCTGATGAGAGACACCAGCTTAATAGAATTGAGGAATGTGTAAAGGACATTAGACACTGGATGCTTATTAACTTCCTTCTGCTTAACTCTGACAAGACTGAAGTACTTGTGCTAGGACCACATACAGCTAGAAGTAAGTTTTCTGATTACACAGTGACTCTGGATGGCCTTTCTGTTTCTTCACGTGCAGCAGTAAAAGACCTCGGAGTGATTATTGACCCCAGTCTTTCATTCGAAACTCACATTGATAACATTACCCGGATAGCTTTCTTTCATCTCAGAAATATTGCAAAGATAAGAAATTTAATGTCATTGCATGACGCAGAAAAACTAGCTCATGCTTTCGTTACCTCCAGGTTGGATTATTGTAATGCCTTACTGTCTGGATGTTCCAATAAGTGCATAAACAAGCTCCAGTTAGTTCAAAATGCAGCAGCAAGAGTCCTTACTAGAACTAGAAAATATGACCACATCACGCCTGTCTTATCCACACTGCATTGGCTCCCAATCAAATTTCGTATTGATTATAAAATACTACTATTGACCTTTAAAGCACTAAATGGTCTCGCACCACAGTACCTGAGTGAACTTCTGCTCCTCTATGACCCGCCACGCCTACTTAGATCAAAAGGTGCAGGCTATCTGCTGGTACCTCGTATAGTGAAGGCTACATCAGGGGGCAGAGCCTTTTCTTACAAAGCCCCACTGTTATGGAACAGCCTTCTAAGTAATGTTCAGGAATCAGACACAGTCTCAGCATTTAAGTCTAGGCTGAAAACATATCTGTTTAGTCAAGCCTTTTGTTAATGGTGTTTATGAGGTAAAGGAGTAGATCTGGAGGGTCCTCAGACATAGAGTGTTTTGGTAAACTGGGATGTATGGATGCTGTCAGTCCCCACTCGCTTGTTCACTCAAGTTTGTTGACGGTGTAGTGGCTGGCTGCTTTATGTCCCGGGGCTCCCTCATGCCTGTGTTACCTTCTGGCTCTCCCCTTTTAGTTATGCTGTCATAGTTAGTTGCCGGAGTCCCTGCTTGTACTCGGTGCAATATGTATACTGTTCCTACTTATTCAGGTGACATTGGGCATACCTAACCACCTGTGTTTTCTTTCCCTCCTCCCCACCCCAAATCTGTCCCTCTGAGTTACATGGAGTCAACAGGAAATCTTTTGGTGGAGAGGGTGGAGACCTCGACTGGCTATCGTAGCCTGCAGGGAATCGGCCGTCAGACATTCTGTCGCATGTCCCAGACCCGGTGAAATGTCACTGAATTGTCTTGGCCAGCCCTAAGGGGCCCATCTGCATCTCATCATTGCTGAGGAGTGTGCTCCCATCACCCAATCAAGCATCCAGCCAGAGCAGGTCATGATATATTTTACCATATTAACATGCCATTGTTGTGTGTTATGCCTGATGTAAAGACTCTCGTCTCTGCGAGCCTACCACACAGATTTAATACTTGACATTTTTAGGGCATACCTAACAACGTGTTTTCTTTCTCTCTCTCTTCCCCCCCCAATCTGTCCCTCTGAGTTACATGTTGATCCTGGGATTGAGATGCTGGCCTCTTCTGCCCCTCGGACCTGCTTGATCCATCCTGGTGCCCTGTGTCTGGTCGGAGTTTTATCGCACCGCTCCTGTGAAGGACGGCCCCATGAGGACAGTTGAGGTTATACCTGTTAAAACTGTTAATATTATAGTCAGGCTGTCTGTTGTTGCCCAAATGAGGATGGGTTCCCTTTTGAGTCTGGTTCCTCTCGAGGTTTCTTCCTCATGTCGTCTGAGGGAGTTTTTCCTTGCCACCGTCGCCACAGGCTTGGTCATTGGGGATAGATTAGGGATAAAATTAGCTCATGTTTTAAGTCGTTCAAATTCTGTAAAGCTGCTTTGCGACAATGTTTATTGTTAAAAGCGCTATACAAATAAACTTGATTTGATTTGATATAATATCTGTTTAACTTATAACGGGAAAGTAAGGTTAATAATATAACTTAGATTACACATTTTTCAGTTTTACTCAAATTAGGGTGGTGCAAAAATGAGTACACCCCACAACAAAAACTACTACATCTAGTACTTTGTATGGCCTCCATGATTTTTAATGACAGCACCAAGTCTTCTAGGCATGGAATGAACAAGTTGGCGACATTTTGCAACATCAATCTTTTTCCATTCTTCAACAATGACCTCTTTTAGTGACTGGATGCTGGATGGAGAGCGATGCTCAACTTGTCTCTTCAGAATTCCCCATAGGTGTTCGATTGGGTTCAGATCAGGAGACATACTTGGCCACTGAATCACTTTCACCCTGTTCTTCTTCAGAAATCCAACAGTGGCCTTAGATGTGTGTTTAGTCATGTTGGAAAAGTGCACGACGACCAAGGGCACGGAGTGATGGTAGCATCTTCTCTTTCAGTATAGAGCAATACGTCTGTGAATTCATGATGCCATCAATGAAATGCAGCTCCCCGACACCAGCAGCACTCATGCAGCCCCACATAAGGACGCTGCCACCACCATGTTTCACTGTAGGCACCAGGCAGTTTTCTTTGTATTCCTCACCTTTGCGACGCCATACAGTTTTGAAGCCATCAGTTCCAAAAGCATTTTATCTTGGTCTCATCACTCCAGAGTATAGAGTCCCAGTAGTCTTCATCTTTGTCAGCATGGGCCCTGGCAAACTCTAGGCGGGCTTTTTTGTGCCTGGGCTTTAGGAAAGGCTTCTTTCGTGGATGGCATCCATGCATGCCATTCCTCTGCAGTGTACGCCGTATTGTGTCACGGGAAATAGTCACCCCAGTTTGGCTTTCTACTTCTTTAGATAACTGCAGTGAACTTGCATGCCGATTTTCTTCAACCCTTCTCATCAGAAGACGCTCCTGTCGAGGTGTTAACTTCCGTGGACGACCTGGACGTCTCTGTGAGATGGTTGCAGTTCCATCTTTCTTAAATTTTTGTACCACTTTTGCTACAGTATTCTGACTGATAAGTAAAGCTTTGCTGATCTTCTTGTAGCCTTCACCTTTGTGGTGTAAAGAAATGATTTTCTTTGGGGAATTCTGAAGAGACGAGTTGAGCATCACTCTCCATCCAGCATCCAGTCACTAAAAGAGGTCGTTGTTGAAGAATGGAAAAAGACTGATGTTGCAAAATGTCGCCAACTTGTTCATTCCATGCCTAGAAGACTTGGTGCTGTCATTAAAAATCATGGAGGCCATACAAAGTACTAGATGTAGTAGTTTTTGTTGTGGGGTGTACTCATTTTTGCACCACCCTAATTTGAGTAAAACTGAAAACAATGTGTAATCTAAGTTATATTATTAACCTTACTTTCACGTTATAAGTTAAACAGATGTTATATTAAACTTTGTCTTGTGAACATTTTGGAAATTGTTTGTGTTCATTGAGATATTGTTTAAAATGTTACTTTTCAAAGGGGGTGCACTCATTTATGCTCAGCACTATATGTATGTATGTATGTATGTATGTATGTATGTGTATATATATATACGTATATGGGTGTGTGTATATATAAAGGCAGTGAACCAGGTGACAGTGGCCACACCGGGTCTCAATCATGGTGCGATTTTTGTACTTTTCTCACAGAGACTGTGTCTCGTTAAGTTTGAAATATCAGTAGAAACAACCGATAAACACTTCTCCAACTGTCAACAGGCTCTGGACTTCAGAAAACACCACACAACACAACCACATGGAGACACGCTTGAGAAACTACACTGCATCACCATTCTAAAGACTCCATGTGGCCATGCCATGGGATCACCTGGGTTCTATGCCCACCTGGAAGTCCGGCAAAAGCAGTGTGTGTGAAAATGGAAGTGTAGTAAGCGATCAAGGATCCATGTGGCTCAAGACGAACCAGAGCCAACCCACACTCTCTTCTCCTCTCCAACGTGTGCTCCACAGACAATCAACCTCACTGTTTAAGACTGATTCTGATCTCCTGGAGTGAGATAAGACACTGCTGTGAGCTCATCTTCACCGAGACATGACTGCACGAAGGCATCGCTGACTCCGTGATCCAGCTAGATGGGCTTCCGCGCTGACAGAAACGCTTATCTGTTGGGTAAGATGTGTCGTGGCAGTTTGAGTGTTTCCAGCTGGTGTCTGAATGCAGCTGTGTGCAATGTTCAGCACTCGTGGAGGTTTTAGCAGTTAGATCCAGAACTTTCGATATTCCCAGAGAGCTCACTACAGTTATCATCATTGCTGTTTACATCCCGCCAAGAATCAGCGAGCTTCGGACAGATCACACTGATGGCTTCTTCACTGTCGCTGGGGACTTCACCAACACATCACTCAGGTCAGTTCGACCCACATTTCATCAAAACACTGACGAGGGGAAAACATGTGAGATCTTGTAGATACAATTATCCAGCACGCATTCAAGACTGCACCCCTCGCCCCCCCTTGGACAATTGGATCATATGTCCGTCCTTCTCAGCCCCGCCTACAGACCCATTCGCAAATGAGTCAGAGCGGCCGTGAGAGAGATGAGAACTTAGGCCCACTTTACACGGGGATGGTCTGAAACAAAAACGCAAAAGTCCGTTTTCGTTCTCACTTTTTTCCGCGTCTCCACGACCGTTTTCAAGGAGGAAATCTGCGTCTATACGGTGACGCATAAATGTGTGGAATTCAATTGGATGTGCATGCCAGGCGGCTAGGTGGTGCTGTGAAAGACCTCCGCTATGACTGCACGCATGCGCAACGTCTTCCGTCTTGTCTGACCTGCGCCGCGAAAACTTTGACTACTCTGGCTATGGTAAGTAAGAAAGTAAGTAAAAAAGTAAGAGCATACTACACCCGCCTCTGTTCATTAGCGGTATATGTGCAGATTCGGTATAGATGTTCGAAGGACTCCTGGACGTTTATTAAAGCTGCCAGAGCAGCTTGAAGGTCCGTTGGATCGATGTAATCAGACATGCTCTTACTTTTTTACTTACTTTCTTACTTCCCGTGCTGGCATGTACAGTATATGACATATGTATGACGTAAACGCGTACCCGACGTGAGCAGATCCGAGCAGAGTTTCGCGTATTGGGTAGTTTAGACGGATATGCAACAGGAGCTGTTTTTAACTTATCCACTCTGGAAGGCGTTTTCAATTTTTTCCGTTTTTCAGCCTCGGAAACGCCGTCCCCGTGTAGACGAAAGGCACTTCCGATAAAATATTTAGTCGTTTTTACCCGACAGCGTCCTCGTGTAAACGGGCCCTTAGCCATGAGGTGCTGTATTTGCCCTAGAAGACTGTTCTGAGATCATATTCAGTGAAGCTGCCACTTCTGACCAATCAGCGGACCTGGAGTGAGCAAGTAACATGCTCGCTGTACGGTTTTACATGTCATCATGGAAAAAAAAATACAGCTAAAATTGATAAAAAGGTGACTTTTTGTATAATTAGCACGAATGAGTCAAGATCAGAAGTGTAAAGTGGTGTGTGTTGTAGGTGATTAGTGTTTACCTGGGGCACTTGGGAAGCAAATCCCCGATAATATTGCAGGCCTCCTTCTCCTGGAGGGTGGGGCATTCTCGTCCTCGCCCAACACTGGGCTGAGTAACGGTTCGACTCCTTACACGGTAACCAGGAGACAAATCAGATGATTGGCAGGTCTTCGAACACGAGCTCCAGGAGGACCAATCGGACATCTGGCAGTCTCTGAGCATGACGCAGGAGCGGAAGGTTGCAGGAGCATTGTCTCGCAAACACAGACTGAAAGACATGAGGACAGCAATCAGAGACAACAAACACTGATAAACGTACAGACAGAGCATGAGAAGGTGTGGCGAATGTGATGAGAAACATCATCGTGTCATTACAGTATTAAAACTCTTCAAACTTCAGCTCGTTTGATGTAAAAACAATAAATACACTTTATAAGGAACACCCATCCATCCACCTGCTGTTCTCTAATCAGCTGATCCCTTGACATCAAATCACGCAGATACAAATCAAGAGCTTCAGTTCATGTTCACAATGTTCAAACATCAGAATGGGAAAAATTGTGATCTCACAGTGAAGTGTGACTTCTTTCTTTCTTTCTTTCTTTCTTTCTTTCTTTCTTTCTTTCTTTCTTTCACTGTGGTATGGGTGTAGCACGGGCGATTGCTCTAAGACAACGAGGGAGGCTCAGCCTCCTCTAAAAATGACGAACATCGTGTAGGATGAATTGCGCTAGGATTATGTTATAGCCGACCTTATAACGTTGCTATTTCAGATCCAGAATCATAGAAATATATGTGCTCAACCCACTACAGTGCGAAATCATTCCGTTATAACTTTCCCCAGTTCGCCTAATGTGTGTGTGAGTTTTTCCCCCTCGTGACAGCGCGATGCAGCCCAGCCTCAGTGGACTTCAATGGCATTTGGGAGCTCTGCGCTTTCAATATCAAAATGCAAGACGATTATTGGACAAATACTGCGAAAACGCCCGCCCACGGAGTCTCACGGACTCCCAGCCTCAGTGGACTTCAATGGCATTTGGGAGCTATGCGCTTTTCAATCTCAAAATGCAAGATGGTTATTGGACAAATACTGCGAAAATGCCCGCCCACGGACTCCCAGCCTCACATGGGAGGGACATGGCAAAGCTTTCCGCGAGGAGACTGGTGATTGGTGAAAGCGGCCGGATATTTTCTTTGATTGACAGCTCGTTTCAAATATAGACAGGCAGCGGTGAATCTCAGTTCAGTCCCATGCGGATTCGCAAGTGCTGTGGTGTATTGTAAGAGATCAGCTTACATTTCGATTTCATTCATTACATACGGTTTCTACCAGCTTTTTTAGTTTGTATATATTTTCATTGTAAATAAAGTGTAAATATAGTGTTGTCAAGTTTGCTATCTTAGTTCCAGAAATGTCGTTTATTTGAGTGACTGAACTTGAACTTGAGGGGGCTAGTCAGCTAGCAAGAAAGCTGCGCACGGATGCCAAGCATTGCTGATTTAATTTTGGCGAAGCCATTTGCCAGTCTTCCTTTCGAGGAAAAAATTAAAATTAAAGCGCAGGGTAGACCAACGCCTCAAATTGACTTGGTGAAAAAGGTAGGGAATAATACTCGTTCCTTTCAGCTCTCCTGGTACGAGAAAGTGAATTGGCTAACAGCAAGTGACCCACATCAACAACAGTAAATAGGCTACTTTAGTAATATGTCATGGATGGACCAAAAATATAGAATCTATTTAAATTGTTTATGCTGAGTATATTATATTGGAATATATATTTTTCTGGATATGAATTAAACACAGCTACAATTCGGAAAACATTTTTAAACAAAAACACAGCCGAGAACATTTCACACTACAGACCTGGATTAAAAGTGAAGGGTTATCAAAATTGTCAATAAAACATTTCTCAGTCAAAATAAGTAAAATATAGGGAAAGTGTCATTGAATGAAATGTGTGGCCCCCAGCTCTATGTTTGGCTCTCCAAGGTCAGTGCTTGCGCCTATTCCAGAACACTCTGCTGTTACTGCTGAGGTTCCTGACAAAGAGCTGCTTTCAATAATGATCAATTTTTAAACAACATGCCATAATTTTAAAATATAAAATGTTAAAATATACCCCCCCCCAACACCACCATCATGTATATTGGACAGTAGGCTAATGGGCCAAAAGAACCTGTTATTTCACAGTTTGTGACCCTGCCAACAATCAGCCAGATCAGAGGCAAGAGTATGGGCAAAATTGATGTGTTTTTTCTTTTAAAATCTGGAAATATCGTAACCGACCAGCCTCCCCTGTTTGAAAGACTACCAGCCGCCACTGGGGTGTAGGTTTGAGCCAGATGAGTATGAGGTTTGAGTATTTCAGAAACTGCTGATCTCCTGGAGTTTTCACACACAACAGTCTCTAGAGTTTATACAGAATGGTGCGGAAAACAAAAAACAAACATTGAGTGAGTGAGCGACAGTTCTGTGAGTGGAAATAAATGCCTAGCTGATGAGAGAGGGTCAGAGGAAAATGGACAGATTTGAGGTGGTTCGAGCTTTTTTGCCAGGAAGGATATAGTAACTCATATAATCACTCTTCACAACCGTGGTGAGCAGAAAAGCATCTCAGCAGAAAAGCAACAGCAGAAGACACACTGGGTTCCACTCCTGCAGCCAAGAACAGGGATCTTCGACTCAAGAAAAAGTTCCTATTAAAGTGGCCGGTGAGTGTGTATTCAATAACACGACTCTAGTGTCTCATGGCTTCATTAAGTTGTTGAGCGACTGTTGAATATGACATAAACAAACAAAACACTGAGTCTGTGCTGGATCAAGTGCTATTCTATACGCTGCTGAATATGGAATGTGGGAGCTCCATCCATCCATCCATTATCTGGGAGCCATGATTTTAAATTCAACAACATTTGCAGTGATTAAAATGCCGTCTTCTCATTCAGAGACCATCATATTAATATCACGGATTGATAGATTGACTGATAATTAAAAGTTATTCCACAAAATCGAGTCGTACATGAGCTGATAGCTGACGAGTCGCGTAGCACTGAGTTGCCTATAAGCCATGTACAATGAGATTGAGTGGAATAACTGTTTTTTTATTCTATCCACATTCATTGGATATTGAGAAACAGAGCATGTTTTTTTTTTCAAATTTGTTAAATAAAAACTTTATACAAAACGTCCGACAAAATAATTTCTGCTTAGAATGTAAACAAACCGGCGAAATGACAGGAGCAATTTGTGAAAAATGCAATAATAATAATAATAATAATAATTATTGATTTTTTTTTAAAAAAGATACGCTCTTGCCATTTTTCTTTCCATTTACCGTTAACTTTCATTCCATTTTTTTTTTGGGGGGGGTTGTTTTCGAGTCGAGTTGTTTCAGCAAAACGCTCTGCCATTTTGTTTTTCTTCTTTTTCTTTAGGAAGTTTTGGTGGTTGGCAAACCAACTTAAAGGTGTATTACTGCCACTGACTGCGCTGGAGTGTGGAACAGGAGATACTGGGTGTGGAAAAAAAAAAACAACGACTATATTCTTTGAGCGATTTCTGTTTCTTTGAAATACTTGATAACAAAGTGATATATCTGAATCGATACGCTCCGCCATTTTGTTTTTCTCCACTCACGGTATATGAGCTGATATCCTAGTAGTAGAGTAGCCAATCAGAGTGCGCGATTGCTCATATCCAGTAAATGTGGACAGAATAAAACCATTTCCCCTGTGATTTCCCGATACACATCCTGATGATATCACAGCATCAAAGCTGAAGAGATTTGTTATATAATAATTATAACTGGTGTCACAAACCGGCTGGAAACAGACGCAAGTGTGGAATACTTTATTTAAAGCGAATCACGTGAGCAAAGACTAGAAGCACGCAACATAAACACAAACCAGACAAGCATGGGACACACATGAACACGGCCTGGATATGGCATCACTAATCACAGCACACACTCAACAACACGTGACCTAAACACTGCTGCTCCTCGTGCATTAACGCGCTTCAGATGTTTGTGATCATGTGACTTGGGACTTGACGTGAACACTGCTGCGGTGTTCAGTAGCTGATGGATGCTCTAGTCTCACACCGCTATCAGCGCAAAAGTCAAAATAGGCTGGGATTGATAAAAAAATAATAATAAGTCTGAGAGAGCTGTGTTTGATATTTGAATGAATGAATGAATGAATTTTTATTTCGAACATGTATAAAAAATGTATGTAACTATTTGTACATACAAAAGAAATAAAACGAGAAATTAAAATAAATAAATAAAATAGCATAAAGAGCTAATACATTACAAAACACCGCACATTGTTCGAAAAAGGAGTGGGAAGAAGTACAATACTTTTTTTAATTTCCCACCCCTTTTTAACTACCCCGAAATCCAAACTACATTAATACACCTATAAAAATATATACCATATATACACTTCATGAATATCTATATAAATATATAATTACAAAAATAAATATCTACTACATACCATATATACACTTCATAAATATCTATATAAATATTTAAATATTTTATATATATATATATATATATATATATATATATATATATATATGAATATCTATATAAATATATAATTACAAAAATAAATATATACTACATACCATATATACACTTCATAAATATCTATATAAGTATATAATTACAAAAATAAATATCTACTACATACCTATCCCTGTAAATATGAATATATAAACTATCCCCATAAATAAATATATACCATATAGACCATATACTAAGTTAGTTCTAATATAACAATCAACCCTATTCTATTTATCCCTCATCATCCTCCGTTAACATACTTCCTCTTCTATATACTTGTTTAAAAATATTTTTTGTACCTTCTTTTAAACAGATTTATATTTGCACTTTGTTTTATTTCTGTCTCCAGTCTGTTCCATAAAGTCACCCCACAGCTCGATACGCACATGCTTTTCATATTTGTTCGAACCTTTGGTTTTTTAAAATTTAGGTCTCCCCTTAGATTATATCCCCCCTCTCTCTCACTAAACATTCCTTGTATATTATTTGGCAATAGATTATTTCTCGCTTTGTACATTATTTGTGCTGTTCTGAATTCGACCAGATCCATAAATTTCAACATATAAAAAGAAGAAAGAAAGAAAAAGAAAATCATTGTTGCACAAAGATCACACACAACAATTAAAAACAAAAACCAACCAAACAAAAAAACCCCACTTTCTCCTTCTTCAGTCGGTATTTTCTATCCCAGATCCCAACTTTTCTAGTTTAAAGGTGAGAGTTTGTGTTTAAAGCCCATCGTCTAGAAGCTATTAAAACCCGTCTCAGACTCTCAAACACTTCTCAAGAAAAATCTGACAACCTCGGAGATGTGAACTCACAGGAGCTCATACAGTAAGGTCCTCTTAAGCTTAAGCAGGTGAGTCGCCTGATTCTGAATACGAACCGTTATTATCATTTTTTCCACTGGAGAATTATTCTAACGTTTATTACCAACATGACCTCCTGGATTTTACTCAGCGAAGAGATTCGATCCACAGAGAGACTCAGGGTTACGGTACAACATGACATGTTAGTGTTCGATCTGAAAACACTGATAACTAAAGTTCACACACGGAGAGAATCGGATCGACGTGCAGAGAAAATAAATCTGAGAAAAGAGAGTGACAGAACTCAGGGGAAGACAACAACAGGATGACAGGATGTCTCTGCTGTTTGACATTTGGATGAATAGAGATCAGAACAGAGAGTGAATGAGTGACTGACAGACAGCAATGAGATGCAGAGACATGATTGTAGAGAAAACACAAAGACAGAGAGAGAGAGAGCTGGAAGGCTCTCGGTGAAGAAAACAGAGTTTAAAAAAGGATTCATATTTATGACGGCTCATTTCTCAAACCCTTCTGAAAGCGCTGTCTGTTAAAAACCCTTTTCTGATTCTGGGAATAATGACATGTTTTAGCCGTACTCACGGCGTTCCTTTCTCAAAGTGGCGTCTGTAAATAAATAAATAAATAAAACATCTCCTTGATGATAAAACTCTTGCACCTGGATGCCTGTCAACAAACATTTGCATTTGCTGTTAATCCAGATGTTTGCATCTGTAACGTGGAGGCAGGACGTTGTCCGAGGGTTTGTCAAGAAAGTTTGGTTTTTTTTAAACACAAATATAACAGTTTTTAGTTTCATTTTTTGGCTGATGGAACGTTCTCCTGACGTTTGTAATGTAGGAACCTTTGGAGAACCTTCCTGTTTGGTTGTGTTAACATTCCCTTCATCACTGCATTACAAGAAACCTTTGGAAAACATTAGGACAATGTTCCAGTTAAGTTCTCTGAATGTTACAGTATAGGGACGCTATAATTACACAGAAATTAGATCAATTGTGCTTATTTATTTATTGTGGAAATGAATTAATGAAATATTTTGTTTGTTTGTTTGTTTGTTTGTTTGTTTATTTGTTTGTGTATTTATTTCCCAATACAAACTGCTCATTTTCAATAGTCTTACTTGTATAAATGTGTCCATGAACCCATTTCAACTGATAACAGTGCTGGTCCATTACTTTACACTGTCAACCTCTGTGCAACATTCTAAGAATGTTCTTGTATAGTTGTGAGAAATAACGAAATATAACCAATTCGGAATGTTGTGTGAAAAGCGCAACATAACCAGAAGAGAATGTTGGAGTTTTTACGGAACATTTGGGGAACATTTTGAACAATACCAACTTGGAGAGAATGTTCTCCAAACTTTCTCTCAATGTTTTTGTAAAACTAACCATAGGAGAACCATGAACGAAGTTTAGTTGAATGTTCTGTGTTTGCTGGCAGTGATGCACTTCCTCGACCAATCTGCCAGAAATTAGAAAAAGAAGAAGAAGAAGAAAAAGAAGAAATTCAGAGGAACTCAGTTGAGTAGGCGGTTCTTTAATGTGGTCCAGGACACATTTCAGAATCAGAAACAAGTTGATGGCCGAGTCCACTCTCACATACAAGGAGTGTGCTTTGGTGTTTGGTTTTTGAACAGTTAAGATAGAAGAATTTAGCAAAGACAAAAGCAGCTATATATCTCATCTCATCTCATTATCTGTAGCCGCTTTATCCTGTCCTACAGGGTCGCAGGCGAGCTGGAGCCTATCCCAGCTGACTACGGGTGAAAGGCGGGGTACACCCTGGACAAGTCGCCAGGTCATCACAGGGCTGACACATAGACACAGACAACCATTCACACTCACATTCACACCTACGCTCAATTTAGAGTCACCAGTTAACCTAACCGGCATGTCTTTGGACTGTGGGGGAAACCGGAGCACCCAGAGGAAACCCACGCGGACACGGGGAAAACATGCAAACTCCACACAGAAAGGCCCTCGCCGACCACGGGGCTCAAACCCGGACCTTCTTGCTGTGAGGCGACAGCGCTAACCACTACACCACCGTGCCGCCTGCAGCTATATATGTCGAATAAAAATAATAATCTAAAATGTACACCTTTGAAAAGTGGACATATTTAAGGAGTGTGTGTGAGTTGTTTAGAAGTCCAAGCTGTACAGTGTGTCCCAGAATAGGCAAAAACAGGTCACATGATGAAGATGAAGAAGAGTCATGATGTGAATGTGTGAGAGGAAGAGAATCTGTGCAAAGGGTTAAACATAGACTGCCTTTCAGATTTTTCAAGTGTAGGTCATAAAAATAATTTTCCCTGACACACAATTATTTTTGTTCAGTGGACCAAAAGCTACTGAATTCGAATCACAGACTTCCAATTTTATTCGTTTTTTAAACAGAACAATTAATGAATTTATCTCCACATGTCCCTAAATTCTCCGCTATTTTTTCCTGCTTCACCATGACCCAATACAAGATAGTACATCATGTATCACGTAGTGGGCTTTCCCCGTTCACGCAAGGCATTGTGGGATACAAATTTGAAACAGGAGAGAAAAATGGAGGACGTGAGTGTGCGAATGAAACATGAAAGACCGACTACAGTAACGGAAAGAAAGCGAGAAGAAAAGACGTTATGTTATATACGAAGGAAAGGAAACGCAGGACCAAACTAATAAATATGGGCGCTCAGCGAGCACCTCGGTGTGATCAGCTGTTCATTTAGCGACAGAATGATGGAACTGTCAGTGCACGCTCAAAGGGAAACCTGTAGATGGCAGTAATGCAACACTGTGGATGCCAGCTGCTGTAAAACCCAAAAGAAGAAGAAGAAGGTAAACCTGCGCATGCGCACACGGACTTCCTCTGTCTGCTTGACTGCGCGAAGCGAGCTATTTCATGCACATTATTTGCTTTAATCCCCTCAAATTAAATAACTTCCCAGCCACAGAATGGCCTGATATTTTGTGAGATATTACAGAAATAAACAGATATCACAATCACCACATTTCAGACGGAACTAAATTTCACTGATTTTATGAAATCAAAAGGCCGTCTCGCTTTAAATAAATAGTCAAGCTGTGCAGTGTGTGCGTAAACGCTGCTAAACAAATGTGCCCACATGTGGCCCAGACCCCCTCTGAGTGTGGGCCGAGTGATTGGAACCCGCACCTGAACTGAGAGCTGATCATTTGTGACCTGATCACCAGGAGTCATGTTAACGCCAGGTGTGGAGAGGGGGCGGAGACCTGACTCACATTAAAAAAAAAAAAAACTACAATCATAAAAATTAACATAAAAATGGGAAATGTGATAATATGATGATTAGATAATCATATATATATATATATATATATATATATATATATATATATATATATATATATGGGTGGCACAAGAAGGTCCGGGTTCGAGCCCCGTGGCCGGCGAGGGCCTTTCTGTGTGGAGTTTGCATGTTCTCTCCGTGTCCGCGTGGGTTTCCTCCGGGTGCTCCGGTTTCCCCCACAGTCCAAAGACATGCAGGTTAGGTTAACTGGTGACTCTAAATTGAGCGTAGGTGTGAATGTGAGTGTGAATGGTTGTCTGTGTCTATGTGTCAGCCCTGTGATGACCTGGCGACTTGTCCAGGGTGTACCCCGCCTTTCGCCCGTAGTCAGCTGGGATAGGCTCCAGCTCGCCTGCGACCCTGTAGAACAGGATAAAGCGGCTAGAGATAATGATATATACACACTGTATAAATTCTAAATTAAATCTCAGAGTATCTGCCTGTCCATGAGCGTTTTCAGTGTTTCAAAATCTGCTGTGAAGATAAAAGCTGGTTAATTTTTTTCACATTGATTGATTATTTGTTTGTTTGTTTGTTTGTTTGTTTGTTTGTTTGTTTTGTTTTTGCACTCAGAATATTTGAAAGCAGAACATGATGCCTGTAAAACTTTTAGCCTTTTAAAGAACGAAATTTACACCAGTAATAACTGGGAACACGCTGTGTGTCAAAGGTTAAACCATTAAAAGGATTCAATGGTTAAAAAAAAATTACAGTTTTATAATCGTTCAGATTGAATAACTACACGAGAGAGACATCTGTTCATTCTGACACACCACAGTCTCACATTTAACCCTCTCATGGACAATTATTGATACGACACACAGCTAGAGTCTTCAGATTGTTTTTGACTTAAAATTGTATATCATATAAATTTTATTCTTTTACAAAGACATTTGACTTGGGTCAGAAACTAAAAGTTTTTTTTTTCCCTCCAGTGTGCAGGAATATTAAAGTTTTTGGTAGCATTCAGGTCTAAAAAAAAAAAAAAAAAGTACAGCAATATCCTTGACAAAAAAAAATACAGTTTAGGACTTTTCCATGATTTTACAAAAAAAAAAAAAATTAATTAATAATAATAATAATAATAATAATAATAATAATAATAATAATAATAATAATGTAAGCCAAGGACTTCACTGGAGTCTGACACTTTTTTTTTATTTAATTTATTTTTTAATTAATTAATTTATTTTTTATTTTGAATTGTGTGTGACAGAAACACTCTTAATACTCCTACGGGACTTGGAGATTATTTATGTTTTATATTTTCCTAAACTCTTTGGACAGGTGTTGATTTCTACCCAGGTTCAATGTGCCAATGAAGGAACGGTTCAGAGTGATCGGTGAGACGTGTGTGAGTGTAACGGTGCTCCGGTGGTGCAGTAGGTCGCATCCCTGCACTCAGAGCGTTAATATTCTGGTTTATTCATCACCTGCACTGCTGGAGTTTTAAATAACAAACACACCATGAACTTCCACTCAGATGGTGTAGAACAGTTCCACTGAGAGTTCTGGGACACTGATGAGAAAAGCGAGCGCTCACTGGTTTGAGGAAACACATTCAGGTTTATTAAGAGGATGAAAATTACGATGAAGTGGATGTTGAGATGAGACGAGTGGTAATAAGAAAACACTTTAATTTATTAGCCTTGAAAACATTTGAGCAGTGTGTGTGTGTGTGTGTGTGTCTTTAACTTGATTATACACAGAAGACCTTGGAGCAGAATTACACCTTTCTAAGAAATAATAAACACTTGAAATTATCTGAAGAAATACTACAGGAGTCAGTTGAGGAGTGTTCTATCTGAGATCTTTTTCTTCACTCAGAGCTCAGTGTTAAAGTTTTAGTGAACGGAGCTTTGGGTTTTATCACCTGAGACAGAAACGACGCCTTTAATGTCATTTCAGAGCAGAAGATTCGTTCAGACAGCATGAGGACATGATTCATATTGAACTGTGTGATGGAGAGCAGAGACGCGCCATACAGAACACAGGGAGGGAGAGAGAGACAGGCAGAGAGACAGGCAGACAGACAGACAGACAGACAGACAGACAGGCAGATAGAGTGATAAACTGAGTGTGAGAGAGACAAAGAGAAAGAGTGAGAGAGAGAGACAGAGAGAGCGAGAGAGACAGACAGACAGACAGAGTGAGACAGAAAGAGTGAGAGAGAGAGAAACAGAGAGAGATAAAGAGAGTGAGACAGAGAGACAAAGACAAAGAGTGAGAGACAGAAAGAGAGACAGAGAGAAACAAAGACAGAAAGAGAGAGATAAAGAAAGAGAGAGAGACAGAGAGAGAGAAAGACAAAAAGAGTGAGAGACAGAAACAGTGAGAGATAAAGACAGCAAGACAGAGAGACAAAGACAAAGAGTGAGAGACAGAAAGAGACAGAGAGAAACAAAGACAGAAAGAGAGAGATAAAGAAAGAGAGAGAGAGACAGACAAAAAGAGTGAGAGACAGAAACAGTGAGAGAGAGAAAGAGATACAAAGACGGAGAGCGAGATAAGGAAAGAGAGAGAGAGACAGACAAAGACAGAAAGAGAGAGCCAGATAGAGAGAGAAACCGAGAGAGACAGAGAGAGAGAGATAAAGAAAGAGAGACATAGGACAGATACAAAGAGAGAGAGAGAGAGAGAGAGAGAGAGAGATAATGAGAGAGAGACAGAGAGAGGCAAAGACATAGAGAGAGAGATAAAGAAAGAGAGAGAGAGACAGGACAGAGAGAAAGAGAGAAAGAGAGACAGAGAGAGACAAAGACAGAAAGAGAGAGACAGAGAGACAAAGACAGATAGAGAGAGAAAGATAAAGAGAGAGAGACAGAGAGAGACAAAGACAGAGAGAGATAAAGAAAGAGAGAGAGACAGAGAGAGACAAAGACATAGAGAGAGAGATAAAGAAAGAGAGAGAGACAGGACAGAGAGAAAGAGATAAAGAGACAGAGAGAGACAAAGACAGAAAGAGAGAGACAGAGAGACAAAGACAGATAGAGAGAGAAAGATAAAGAGAGAGAGACAGAGAGAGACAAAGACAGAGAGAGATAAAGAGAGAGAGACAGAGAGAGGCAAAGACATAGAGAGAGAGATAAAGAAAGAGAGAGAGACAGGACAGAGAGAAAGAGAGACAGAGAGAGACAAAGACAGAAAGAGAGAGACAGAGAGACAAAGACAGATAGAGAGAGAAAGAGAGAGAGACAGAGAGAGACAAAGACAGAGAGAGATAAAGAAAGAGAGAGACAGAGAGAGACAAAGACATAGAGAGAGAGATAAAGAGAGAGAGACAGGACAGAGAGAAAGAGATAAAGAGACAGAGAGAGACAAAGACAGAAAGAGAGAGACAGAGAGACAAAGACAGATAGAGAGAGAAAGATAAAGAGAGAGAGACAGAGAGAGGCAAAGACATAGAGAGAGAGATAAAGAAAGAGAGAGAGACAGGACAGAGAGAAAGAGAGACAGAGAGAGACAAAGACAGAAAGAGAGAGACAGAGAGACAAAGACAGATAGAGAGAGAAAGATAAAGAGAGAGAGACAGAGAGAGACAAAGACAGAGAGAGATAAAGAAAGAGAGAGAGACAGAGAGAGACAAAGACAGATAGAGAGAGATAAAGAAAGAGAAAGAGAGACAAAGATAGATAGAGAGAGAGAGACAGAGACAAAGACAGAAAGAGAGAGAGAAAGAGAGAGAGGCAGAGAGAGACAAAGACAGAAAGAGAGAGAGAGAGTTTTTAGGACACTGTTTCTCCCTCAGTTTTCAACCAATCATCACCAAATTTCCCATGAAGAATCCCTCTGGGCTGAATTACGTTGCTATGACTTTTGGTGCTGATCTGGATCACTGAACCAGAATGATCCATGATAAACAGGATTTTTCTCAATCACTTATAACTCTCTCACTTTTCATAATTTCTTAAATCAGTTTATTTTATTTTGTTCAGGGTGGCAACTTTTCCTCACTAAGCGTCATTCTCTGTCTCTTACCGTTCCGGATCTACAGGGTTCGGTGACCAGACGTCCCGGTTTGTAACAGCGAGTGCAAATTACTGTGGCTTTAGTCCCAGTCTCTATCTAATTGTAATTCCAGCTCCATTAGAGCACTAACTCCACCCCCAACATTAACCAATCAGGAGTTTGTACATTAACTGACTCTTTTCAGTCGTGTCTTCAGGCGTCACAGTGTTTTTTGGTGACCTACAAAGTTTACCATTTCTGCACAACCAAAAATCTATTAAGCTGATGATATCTCTTAAAACATACAATCTGCAAAGAAAAAAAAGTGAACTATAAAAATAACCCAAAGTATGAAGGTGGAGTTAAATGTACATTTGATTTGTCTATTATTAAATGAATTTATTTTTAAAGCATGGATCAGTTCCATACTTATAATAAAAGAGTTTGTGTACATGCGGTGTCACTGAGTGTAACTGGGTAAATTGTGATGGCAGTGGAGGCTATAAACATTACCCGTTAGCTCCATTAGCCTCGTAGCGACTATAAAAGAGGACATTGTGTACGCTTCATTTTCAGCGCTTCCATTTTGTACTTGGAGCCGTTTATTTGCTGGAGTTGGTTTGTGAAAATGAGTTTAAAAGTTGAGTCACTGTCATGGCCTTTTTTTTTCTGTTTCAAATTTTGTATGGATTTTTCTCAAATTAGGGATAATGAAGGCTCGAGGCGAAGCAAATACTTTACAAATGGTTCCTCTGAGCCTCTGAGAACTATTGACTCGTGCTGCCCTTTCATCTTGTGGGCTTTGCTCTCCATTTCCTGTCATGAGCCGTGAACTAGTCATATACTTATTACAGGCGCATGTACAATCCATTACTTTGTTAGCTAACGATATTGTGTCTGGTGTGTGTGTGTGTGTGTTTGAATTGGGATGAAAACCCAGTTCTGTCCCTGACGCTGACACTTCTTATTGTTTGTGTCTGAAAGGGAATAGTGAATTAGCCTAAGCGTGACGACGTTATTGCTTATTTAACGAGCTGCTGTGGAGCATGTGGCCGTTGCTCTCATTGTTTTGGAGTGTGAATGTTGTTTTGTAGCAAAGATCAAACATCAGAGGCTTTTATTCAAAAATCTACAATTCAATGGTGAAGAGCTCTGTGAGAAACGTGTGTGTGATATAAACAGAAGGTGACCAACACAGAACAATGGTCGAGTGTTAATGATTGTGGATTGGCTCATGGCCCACACATGATCTCAGCTCATGTACGACTCTCTCTGTGATTTATTGAGGAACATTAATAACTAATAACAGAGTGTTGACATAAAAGAGATGGCAGTGGGAGCGTCGTACCCGCAGAGGAAACGTTCAAAGATCTGACGCAGAGAGCCGAGAGCGTGGAGAGGAGCGAACCGAATAAAACGCGGGTTTATTGTGTCCATAATTATACTGGTGATAAAGTTTCATTGATAAAATACACACAATAACATCAACAACAGAAATTAATACTACTACTAATAATAATATACTGTAATAAATATGGTCAATGCATTCTCTCTTTCTCTCTGCATTGCATGCTGGGAGTTTGCTGGTGGAGGGTGTGGTGAGGTTGGCTGAGAGCTTACATTTTCTCTTTCTAACTTTTTTGCGATTCTTTCTTGTAGTGTTTGTGGTTGTTTGTAGTTGGGTTGTATGTGTGTTTGTTTATTTGTGTTTGTGGCGGGGATGCCGTCCTCCGGGACGCCGCCCCTGTCCCTGAAACATGGGATTAGGATCGTACCGCAGCCCACAGTACCGGTAGAACAGGTGCTGCTCGCCGTCGGAGAGCAGGTGGGCTACGAAAACATCATATGCGCCTCCCGCATGAACAAGACAGTAGTCGTGTTCATGAAGCACCGGGAGCTTGTTAATCAGCTCATAGAGAGCAATATTTACATCAATAATGAGTTTGTGCAAGTTTCCCTGCTGGCAGTGCCTTCCGTCTGGGTAACCATGTCCGGAGTTCCCCTGTTCATTCCGAACGAGGCGCTGGAGCGAGAGCTGAAGCGCTTCAGGAAATTCGCGAGCGCTTTCCTGACGGTGAGTTTGGGTTGTAAGGACAACAAATTAAAACATGTTCGGTCTCTCCAGAGACAGGTGTTTATGTTTTTGGACTCTCTAACTCAGACACTGGATTTTCCTTCCATGTGAAGTATGAGGAAGGGTTTTACATGGTGTATGCGAGCTCGGGAAACATGAAGTGTTTTGAGTGTGGAGATGTCAGACATAAAAGAATTGCCTGTCCACATAGACAGGTGGAACCAGCGGCTAGAACTGCTTGCAGGGAAAGGAGCGGCGTGATGGGCACCGGCGAGGGGGGCAGCGGTGAGGCTGCGGTGACTGACAGCGGGGAGGGGGGTAGCAGGGTAGCGCTTGTGACTGACGGTAGGGAAGTGAACAGTAGTGTGACTGATGGTATGGAGACAAGAAGCGCTGTGACTGACAGTAGGGAAGTGAACAGTGTTATGACTGACGGTAAGGAGGTGAGGAGTGGTGTGACTGATGGTGGGGAGGGGGGCAGGGATTGGCCAGCGTTATCCGAGTCTGCTCCGCCTGCTCAAACTGAGGCTGCAGGCTCCGTGTCTGCAGAGACGGATGCCGGTAGCTCTGTGATCGGGGCTGCTAGTAGTAGCAGTTCAGTGGAAACAGTAGAGGCTGAACAGAGCAGGGCGGAGCCGGGAGAGGTCGGTGGGGGGTCTGAGCAGGACATAGAGTCTCCGATTTTACAGGAGGCCGTCAGACCCGACAGTGAGACAGAAGACGTGACGAAGCCAGACGGTTGTCATGGTGACAATGTGACAGATATGGAATGTGGCTCTGACTCTGTGTCTATAGCGGACAGGTTTTCTCAAAGCGAGGACCTTTATTCACTTGAGGAGATTAATAACTTTTTGGATGAAACTTTTGGAAAAAAAGCGAATGTTAAAGATTATTTTCCCGACGCTGAAAAGTTGATCAAATCAGTTACCACACTTCAAAGAGCTGTTGGAATGGATTTACTGGATGGAAAGAAACGCAATCGGTTAAAAAACCACGTCACTGGTCTGAGGAAAGGGTTAAAAGAGTCTAAGAGTAGAATGATTAAAGAAATTAAACTCAAAAAAAAGTTCTCAATGAGTGCACAGCACTGGGTTTTCATCTCCACTGGTTCTTTCTATCTGTCTCTTTACTGTTCTGTCTCTTTATCTTTCAATACGCAGGGGTTAAGAGTCGCTTCTTTAAATACAAATGGGGAAGAGATGAACAGAAAAGAGTTTTATTATCTGAAGTAATTAGACAAAAAAAAAACCCTGGATATTATTTTATTACAGGAAACACAGTGACGAGTCAAATAAAATAGCCTGGGATTTATGGTGGAATGGACAATATGTTCTTAGTCATGGGACAAATTTGAGTGCAGGAGTTGCGATTTTATTCTCTCCTGCTTTAGATATAAACACCGTGTCCAGTACAGAGTTGGTGAAAGGTAGAGTTCTTATGGTAAAAGTTAAAATACAGGATTTTACTTTTAGTTTATTAATGTTTATGCACCAAACCAAGGCTCTGAATGTCAAGAGTTGTTTAATTTATTAAAAGAGAAGTTAAGTTTTAATGATCAGGGGAGTGTGTTGTAATGGGGGGAGACTGGAACTGCTGCACAGATTTACATTAGACAGGACCGGAGAGGAAGCACATTCACTCCTCATCCATTTTATCTCACTTTTTAAAGAGAACCGATCTGGTCGATGTGTGGAGAATGAAGCGCTCTTCAGTCCAACAATACACATGAGTGAAAATATCTGACAGTAGAGTCTGTGCAGCAAGGTTGGACAGATTTTATATTTCTGAACCTTTTACTTCAAGAGTTATTGACTGCCAAATCTCCTCTGCTGTTTTTACAGATCACCACTTAGTTTTAATGGAGCTTTTTTTTTTTTTAATCTCCCACAGGAAAACCAAAGTCCTTTGGCATTTTAATGTTAAATTATTACATGATTTTAATTTTTGGGTGGCACGGTGGTGTAGTGGTTAGCACCGTCGCCTCACAGCAAGAAGGTCCGGGTTCGAGCCCCGTGGCCAGCGAGGGCCTTTTTGTGCGGAGTTTGCATGTTCTCCCCGTGTCCGTGTGGGTTTCCTCCGAGTGCTCCGGTTTCCCCCACAGTCCAAAGACATGCAGGTTAGGTTAACTGGTGACTCTAAATTGACCGTAGGTGTGAATGTGAGTGTGAATGGTTGTCTGTGTCTATTGCCGCTTTTCCACTACCAACGCGGCTGAGTTGGGCTGAGCCGTGCCGTGCTGAGTTGGGCTGAGTCGAGCTGAGTGGGGCTGTTGGCGTTGCATTTCGACTACAATCGCGCTGAACCGTGCTGGCTGGAAGTGGGTGGACATATTGGGTGGAGTTAGCGAAA
Source organism: Neoarius graeffei (assembly GCF_027579695.1). Classification (NCBI taxonomy): domain Eukaryota; kingdom Metazoa; phylum Chordata; class Actinopteri; order Siluriformes; family Ariidae; genus Neoarius; species Neoarius graeffei. The sequence continues at coordinate 87,315,370 of NC_083577.1, forward strand.
GTGGGTGGACGTCAGGTGATGTCGTTAGGCGGCGCAAACAGTGACATCAGTGACCTTTTCAGCGGTAGTCTCACAACCCGGAGAGTAAACAATAAACATGGAGGACATGGAGTCGTTAGTGTTGCTGGTCTTGGTGCTGTGGCTTGTTGTCACCGACAACGCCAACAGATACTGGCAAGAGCGTATAGATGAGGCGAGGCGCATAAGGCTTCATAATTCTCGTAATTCGTAATTCTCCTTCTTCCGGGTTTACGGTGTTTACAGATCCCAGCGTGCTCGTGGGGCGTGTGAGGACACTCCTCCTCACCAATCAGTGCACAGGGGAGTGTCTGCTCACGCCCCTAGCCTCACTCAGCTCGGTTTGGCTCGCTTCAGCCCTACTCCAAAACCGTGCGAGTTTTGGGGGCTGAGCAGGGCTGAAGCGAGCTGAGTCGTGCTGTTCTTAGATAGTCGAAACGCGAGCCGTGTCGGGCTGAAGTGAGCTGAAAAAGGGTAGTGGAAAAGGGCCATAAGTGTCAGCCCTGTGATGACCTGGCGATTTGTCCAGGGTGTACCCCGCCTTTCGCCCGTAGTCAGCTGGGATAGGCTCCAGCTTGCCTGCAGCTCTGTAGAACAGGATAAAGCGGCTAGAGATAATGAGATGAGATGAGAGATTTTAATTTTTCTAAAAATTTTAAATTATTTTGGATCTGCTGGAGATCCAGGAAGGAAATGTTTCCTTCACTCGTTACCGTAAGTGGTGGGAGGTACGGTAGGAAAGGCCCAAATTAGAGTGTTTTGCCAGCAGTACTCCTCTAATTCCACAGCTAAAATCCAGAGAACTGTCCAGAAACTGGAGGAGGAAATAAAGGACTTGGAAAATTGTTTTCCCTCACAATCTGATCAACAAAGAAATGATGGGTTAATTTTTAAAAGGCAGGAATTTAACTCCCTTCTGTAGGACAGAGCTAAAGGAGCACACGTTTTACTAGACTCCAAGACATGGATGCACCAACTTCATTCTTTTTTAACTTGGAGAAATCTGCTGTTCAGAGGAAACAAATGGTCTGTCTTCGTCCTGCTGACGGAAACATCACTACGGATCCAGCCGAGATGAGGAAGCTTGCAGTGAAGTTTTATACAGATCTATTCAGCATGGACAGCTGTGACATGGACTCTGCTGCAGAGCTTCTGCAGGGGCTTCTTCAACTGAATTTAGAAGACCAGAACACTTTGAATGCAGAAATCATTTTAGATGAGCTGACTGCTGTGGTGTCCCAGATGGCACCAGGCAAGGATCCAGGACTAGATGGTCTTCCTTCGGACTTTTTTAAACACTTCTGGACGATACTGGGATGGGACCTTTTGGCTGGTTTTAAAAAGTGTTTTAAAAAAGGGAGACTTCTGGCTTCCTGCAGCCGAGCAGTTCTTTCACTGCTGGCCAAGAAGGGAGACCTAGCTCTTTTAAAGAACTGGAGACCTGTAGCTCTTTTATGGACGGACTATAATGGGGCTTTTCCACTACCAACGCGGCTGAGTTGGGCTGAGCCGTGCGGTGCTGAGTTGGGCTGAGTCGAGCTGAGTGGGGCTGTTGGGGTTGCATTTTGACTACAACCGCGCTGAACCGTGCTGGCTGGAAGTGGGTGGACACATTGGGTGGAGTTAGCGAAAGTGGGTGGACGTCACGTGATGTCGTTAGGTGGCGCAAACAGTGACATCGTACCATTTCCACCGCTTGCAGCTAGCCCCACTTTGTCCGTTGTGGTCCTTCACTTGCCTATATTCACTCTTCAGTTTCTTCAGTTTATCCCGGCACTGAACCACGGTGCGGGGATAACCGTGTTCCGCCATCAGCCGGGATATCTCCTGGAACACCTTCTCATTACGCATAGCACCGTCAAAATTTTTCTGAATGTGCTCCACAGCCACAACACAGAGAAACGTCTGTGTCTCCACGATGGACCACTGGCTGGCCTTTCCTCGCTTGGGTTGGTCTTCCATCTTCTAGTTTTCTGATCTTCTTCTTCTTCTTTGTCGTAATTCTTCTTCTTCTGGGTTTACAGTGTTTACAGATCCCAGCATGCTCGTGGGGCGTGTGTGGGCATGTGAGGACACTCCTCCTCACCAATCAGTGCACAGGGGAGTGTCTCCTCACTCCCCTAGCCCCACTCGGCTCGGTTGGGCTCACTTCAGCCCCACTCCAAAACCGTGCGAGTTTTGGGTGCTGAGTAAGGCTGAAGTGAGCTCAGTCGTGCTGCTCTGAGGTAGTCGAAACGCGAGCCGTGTTGGGCTGAAGTGAGCTGAAAAAGGGTAGTGGAAAAGGGCCATAAGATCCTCTCCAAGGTTTTATCAAATAGATTAAAACATTTTATTGAGTTATTTATTGGTGCAGATCAGTCTTATTGTATTCCAGACAGGTCAATGTATGATCATTTATTTTTAATAAGAGATATATCTGATGTCTATAAACTATGTAATATTAATATTGGTATTTTATCCATTGATCAAGAAAAGGCGTTTGATTGTGTGGATCATGGTTTTCTCTTCTCCACCTTGCAGGCTTTTGGAATTGGGGGGAGCTTTTTATTCTGGGTCAAACTATTGTACAATGAAGCCTGCTGTTTAGTGAAGGTGGGGGGAGGGTTGAGCTGCCCTGTGCCAGTTAAGAGAGGGATCAGAAAAGGCTGCCCCATCTCAGGCCAGTTCTACAGTACTGCCATTGAACCTCTTCTGTGTAGGCTGAGGAGCAGGTTACAGGGCCCGGGTCTCCCTGAGCTGGCTCAGAACTTCTCTGTAGCTGTCTCAGCTTATGCAGATGATGTTAATGTTTTTATTCAAGATCAGAGAGACATACAATAACTTAAAAAGTCTGATTGTGTATGAAAAGGCCTCCTCCGCTAAAGTTAACTGGGACAAATGTGAAGCATGTCTAATAGGTCAGTGGAGCCTAAGAGATGTCCCTGAGCTACCTGGGAAACTTAAAAAAAAAAGAGCCATCAAAGTTCTGGGAGTGTACTTGGGGTGCGAGGACTTCCAAAAATAGAACTGGGAGGGAGTGCTGGAGAAGGTGAGCACCAAGTTGTCTAAATGGAAATGGTTGCTTCCCCAGCTGTCCTACAGGGGTAGAGTTCTGAAAGCCAATAACCTGGTCACCTCTTCTCCTTGGCATAGACTGATCATCTTAGTGCCACCACCAGGCCTCATGAGGGACATACAGCGGCTCCTGGTGAACTTCTTCTGGTCAGGTCAGCATTGGCTGAGGGCACCAGTTCTCCCTGTGGCTGAGGGAGGGCATGGCCTCATGGACATTTTATCAAGAATTGCTGCCTTCAGACTGCAGATGGCGCAGAGGCTACTCTATGGCTGTGGATACTGCTGGCTGGTGTCTGCTCAGCTGCTCCTGAGGAAGGCTGACCGGCTAGGACTGGATAAACAGCTGTTTCTTCTAAGGACCTCTGAAGTTGACCTGGCTGGAATAACACCTTTCTACAACTCAGTGCCTGATGCATGGAGGACATTCAAGACCACACGGACCATGGAACTCAGACCTGGTTTGTGGATCTTTGAGGAGCCACTGTTATACAATGACTTCTTTACATCTAACATGCTTTCCTCTACATCACTCCACACCAAATTTGTCAAGGCTGACATTGTCAAACTGGGCCACCTCATAAGAACATCTCTGGAGAGGCTTGGTGGAGTCATCGGCGTCAGGTCTTCCAGGGTGATGAAGAAGATAGTGGACGAGGTCTGGCAGTCCCTATCTGTGCCACTGAGGGTGTACGCCCAGGACTGTACCCTGGTTGACCTATGGTATGAGGACCACGAGTACATCTTTCCTGCACTAAGCATCAGGCCTGTGGCTGAAGAGTGGTGAGAGGAGAGAGGGCTGCTTCTGTCCCTGAAAACACCAGTGCTGGGTAACTTCAGCTCATGTAGGAAGAAGCAGCTCTACTACAGCTGTGTAAAGGTACTGAACTTCCACTCTTTGGTCGAAGTCAGGGAGTCGAGGTAGACCTAGGTTTTTGCTCCAGAATGCACCCCTAAAGGCTGATGGAAGACTCTATACAAGTCGCCCATTGAGAAACGGATGGCTGACCTCCAGTGGAGGATCATATATGGAGCGATAGCCACAAACAGACACAGGGCTCACCTGGATCCCAGTACTGGGGAGGACTGTCCCTTCTGTCGCCAACAGGAAACCCTAGAACACTTGGTGTCTCTTTGTCCTCGTCTAGTGGGCCTATTTAAGACACTCCAAGAGTGGGTGGAACACCTAGCATAGAAGTTTTCCATCCCTTTGTTTGTCTTTGGGCCAAGATACACTGTCAGGAAAATACAGATTAAGGTTTTAATTCATTTTTTAATCGGAACCGCAAAACTAGCAATCTGGAAGACCAGAAAGAATCAGATGCTGGGCCTGGGATGGACTGATGTGGTTCAGAGCTGAAAGGTTTGGTTGAGTCTTTCTCTCTCTCTCCGTTTCATCCCCCCTGTATCTTTCATCCTCCCTTTCTGTTTCATCCCCCCTGAATGAACAGGATTCTGATGTTTCCACTTAATATTTTCGTCCCCATGGTAACCCACAGATAACTGAAACCATGGTTCCTGAGTCAGCCGATACAGCGTCCCCATCGTACGTCTATTTTTATTCAGGCTTGAGTGCAGTTTCCTGGTATCATCTGATGGATCGGTAATTTAGTTGGGAATCTGATATTCATCTGTTCTCATCCATTTGATGTTTGTGGTCAGAAATGAAGGCGTCTGCAGTGACGTGGGTGAAGTGAGGATGTTTGTTTTTTGCAACATTGAAGGCCGACGCCTTGGAAAGAAAGTCCATAATTGCCCACGGGAATGCATTACGGGAAAATACTGCCCACGAAGGAACCAATCAGAGTGCACAATTTTACCAGAAGTAGCTCGTGCCTTATAATAAATCCTGTTTGTGAGGGACACGTAAGGTCCAGAGGCAGAATTAGAGGAAAATGGCCGAAACGTTCACATGTAACACAAGAGAGAGGACACACATCTGTTCTAGGTTCTGTCTGTCAGTTGCGTATTTATTTTGCTGCATTGTGGATCAGTTGCAGGGTCAGATGGTGGACAGGGGAAGAGCTGCCTACCAGGAGCGAGGGATTACACCTGGGTGGTGAGGTGGAGAGGAAGAGTAACCTCCTCCTCCTCGGCATCGTGTTATAAAGAAGGAATCTGTGTGACTGAGTCAGGGAGGAACAGGAGCAGAGAAGAAGAGTTCACTGTTGGTGTGGTTGGAAAGTTTTCCAGGAAGACTGTGACATGACACGGGGATGAATCCGCAGGGATGTACAGAGGTTCGGTTTTCATGGGATTGAGTTTCAGATGATGGGCTGCTCTGTGTGATAAGACATGCTGAGTGTGTGAGGGAGGAAAGAGGAGGACGAGTGGAGTGTCTTCACCATGCAGAGTCACTGTGGTGCTCACTGTGGGATCAGGTGTATACATCTACAGGAAGATAAACTCAGACCATCCTCCGGTGTTCTCAAGTTCCCAGTGCTCCTGGGATAAGCTCTGGATCCACCGTCATCCTGATCAGGATAAAGTGCTGAAGATGAATGAATGAATGAATGAATGATCAGTAGTCAGTAAGACGCTCAGTCTGTAGTGCAGTGAGGACCACAGGAGCGTGATCAAGACTAAAGACAGCAGATATACAACTCCTACCCATCACACACACACTAAGGAGAATGATTTGAAAAGGAATTATTTTCATGAAAAGTATACATTAAAGTGTGTGTGTATGTGTGTGTGTGTGTGTGTGTGTGTGTGTGTGTTATGTTTAACATGGTTTAGTTCTTTGTCATGTCATAGTTCAGTAAGAGTGTTGAACTGAATCTGCAGTGAAACATCATTGACACTGAACAAGGAACGCATTTCTGTGACGAATCTTTCGTGTGATTTTAATGAAATGTTCTGACGGATTTTACACCTGACTTCATTCTGCACTGTTTATCATCTCATTACATTATCATAAACAAGAACAATTAAACCCACTGTCATAAACACACACACACACACAGAGACGACGCTACAGTGTTGGTTTCACTCTGATCCTGATGTTGTGGTATGTGTTTGTGTTTATTGCAGAATCACACTGCAGTGTCTGTGGGACAGTTTACTCATTACATCACATACTAACTGTGGACAGTTTATTCTCTCTCTCTCTCTCTCTCTCTCTCTGTCTCTCTCATGCTTTCTGTCTTTTCTCTCTGTCTTTCTGTCTTTCTCTCTCTCTTTCTGTATTTGTCTCTCTCTCTCTCTCTTTATAATAATAATAATAATAATAATAATAATAATAATGGGCAGCACGGTGGTGTAATGGTTAGCGCTGTCGCCTCACAGCAAGAAGGTCCGGGTTCGAGCCCCGTGGCCGGCGAGGGCCTTTCTGTGCGGAGTTTGCATGTTCTCCCCGTGTCCGCGTGGGTTTCCTCCGGGTGCTCTGGTTTCCCCCACAGTCCAAAGACATGCAGGTTAGGTTAACTGGTGACTCTAAATTGACCGTAGGTGTGAATGTGAGTGTGAATGGTTGTCTGTGTCTATGTGTCAGCCCTGTGATGACCTGGCGACTTGTCCAGGGTGTACCCCGCCTTTCGCCCGTAGTCAGCTGGGATAGGCTCCAGCTTGCCTGCGACCCTGTAGAACAGGATAAAGCAGCTAGAGATAATGAGATGAGATGAATAATAATAATAACATAGAAACTGTCACTAAAGTCACAGTGATTTGCGCTAGCTGTTCCAAACCGGGACGTCTGCTCACCATACCCTATAGATCTGGAACAGTAAGAGGTAGAGAATGACATTTAGTGAGGAAAAAAGCCCATTTTTCATGGATCATTCTGGTTCAGTGATCCAGATCAGCACCAAAAGTCATAGCAACATAATTCAGCCTAGAGGGATTCTTCATGGGAGATTTGGTGATGATTGGTTGAAAACTGAGGGAGAAATAGTGTCCTAGAAACCTTAGGATAATAATAATAATAAGAAGAAGGAGCAGAAAGTAGAAAGAGCCTGAGTGAGAGTAGCAATTTGCGCCAGCGCTGCTAGCACAAATTAATTATTATTTCGCTCTGTTGACGTTTCCCAGGTTTATATAATGGCAATGAATAGCAAGAAAGTTTGTGTTTTTTATCACCTTAGTTAGCTATGTTAGTTACAGTAGTACAGATCAAGCAGGACTGCTATGATGTTTGCAATTTTCCCATTTACCTAAAATTAGCTAATTTTGTTGATAAAACACTGCATGTCGTGGCCTCATGATGTTCTCAACCCTCTCTCTCAGTCACCTTGAATGGTACAGGAGTGCAAATGAAATTAGCCATGTCTGCCCCTGAAATCCTGCTCTATGTCACACATTTTCAGTCCAGAACCATCACACCTTCTTCCTGAATAATATGGATTTAAGCTTTTCAGAAGACGACCCCTGGTTCATCCTGCAGTCATTTTGTTTACTGTGAAAATGGCTGAACATGTATTAATGCAAATCACAGTCCCGCTTTAGCAGAAAGCTTACCTCAGCATGGAGTTCTTTCCATCACTGGCCATGCAGCGAACCTGCCGCGTCTGGTATCCGATCTCCACATCCCATGACCTGGATGCCTCGTAGTGTTGGTGCTGATTTTGGTGAAGGTGGTTTTGCGGACGGTGATGGTCTTGGTAGGTTTGGTTTTGATGAAGTTGTTGGTGAAGTTGATCTACTTGATGTTGGTTTTGGTTTTGAAATTGGTCTTGATGAACCTGGTTTTGGTCTGGATGTTGGGTTTGTTTATTAATTTGTTGGGTTTCATCTTGATAAAGTTCTTGATCTCCTTGATTTTGATTCTGATAAAGTTGGTGTTGGTGAAGTTGAGTTTGTTGATCGTTTTGGTCATAAAATTGCTGCCTGTGTTGAAGGTGGTTTTGGTCTTGTTGGTAGTTTGGGTGTTGATAATGTTGCCATTGGTTTTGTTGAGGGATTTGCTGGGTTTGGTCTTGATGAAATTGGTGTTGGTGTTTTGTGCCTTGAAATTGCTGCTGGTGTTGGTGAAGGTAGGTTTGGTCTTGAAGTTGGTGTTGATCTTGATAATGTTGCCCTTGATGAATTTGGTGGGTTTGAACTTGATAAACATGTTGATGTTGCTGATTTTGATCTTGATGATATTGGTGGTGTTGATGTGTATGTTGGTATTGGCCACCTTGAACATGTCTCTTCACCATATTCCTCTCCTTAACACCAAAATCCAGGGTGGTCCTTCCATTCATCAATACATCTTTCTGCTGTGGATGTCGACACTCACTCCATGCTCCCACCTTCAGACTATACAGGTTCCTGTCTTCACCTATTGGACACGGCAATGAGTGTTCACACGGCTGTGTTTCGCTCAGATTTGGGCATCCGGCTCCTCCATACGCTGGTGCTGCTAGAACATGGCGTGTCCGGTGCCTCAATCCGACCCCACACATTCTGCTACAGCGTGACCATGATGAGAAATCAGACACCACACAGTCCAGAGGGCATGGGATCAGACATGCCTGTTCCAGGGGCGGTCGAGGAGAGAAGAACTCGCAGATCCGATCGGACACAGATGTGCCGTTCAACACACGGACACAGTGAATAGAACGTCTCTGAACGCCGTGCTGCGCCGTGACGCATTCGGATGCCAGCGGTCGTGTCCTCAGTTCATTAGAATTCAGAGTCAGAGAGCAGGAAGTCCACTCGGACACGTCCCATTCGAACAGATCCTGATGCCACTCACACACTTTGAAGCAGGGTCTCTGAGTGTCAGGCCTGACAGAGTGCTGGCAGTTGGAGTGGTGTGTGTGCCAGCCGTCTGAGTGAACACACCACACACTGCGCATCTGAACACCACTGGAGCCACATTCTTCTCCTTTACACCGGCCCCACTGACCTGCACAGACACAAAGAGACAGCCATTACTATTCAACACACACAACTATTCAACACACACACACAACTCAGGACAAAATTAGACTCATTTATCATGATAATAACGTGAAATCTTTAGAGACATGTGGAGAAAGAAAGAAGTAATTGTTTACAGACTCTTCATTATCTTTGCAAACATTTGTTACACCAAAAAAAAAAAGAAAAAAATGGTACATAGCATCTCCTTTACCCCAGATCTAGTTAACCAGGTATGTTCTGTGTGTTTCTCAATCATCCAAATGCAGAAACATGTATAGCTATTGACCTGGATCAATGTATGATGGGCTTTTATGGATTTCTAACTCTTGTTTATTACTCCACCCACTTCTTTGATTGACAGCCTGCAAAAGTTCAAGCATTTCTCAAAAACGTTTGTGCTGAGGCATGAAGGATTCTCGGCTCATTGACAAAGCGATGAAGGTGAACAGCGCTTCTCTTCATGCTGTCTGTCTGCAAAGGTCAGGCCGCTTATCAAGCAAATGAAAAGGTAAAGGTAAAGGCATTAGGGAGGCCTGTCTGCATTGTCCTAATAAGCGCACAGCGATCAGCAGGTATTAAAGTGCCTTTTTGTTTGAGTGGATGGTAGTTGACTTGTATGTTCAGCCATTGAGGCTTAATTACAACCATCTGTCACTCAAGCCATATTCAAGATGCTAAATGTCAGATCTAAACTAACATGGGGAATTAGGTTCAAATAGGTATCTGTAATGTTGACTGCAGCTCTGAGGCTAAGGCCCTGTCCACACGGCAACGGATTCAGGTGACTCCGATACAATTGCTTATCGTTTAGGCCTGGCGTCCACACGGCACCGGCGTTTTGGGTGCCCAAAACGCAATCTTTTTGAGAACGGGTTCCAGAGTGGAAAGATCTGGCAACGTTGCCGTTGTGAAGTCGTCTGGATGAGTAGAACGGATTTGTTTACGATGACGTCACAACCACATGACTGTGAGTGCTTCACGCCGGGTAGAAGTGTAACGAATATCACCAGGAAAAAGCCTTACAGAGCACTAGTGAGAGTGAAACACGAGCTTGGATGTTATTATTATTATTATTATTATTATTATTATGTTCAGTGTTAGTTCACAGTAGTAATGCAAGAAGCAGAATAGTGACAGTAATAGTGAAGCAAAAACATGCAATTGTACAAACACTGCAGCTCTACAGCAAAATATTCATTTATGAAATGGTCTGATTCTTAACACCAGTAGTGCCAATGATCTTCTCATTGCGATGCGATGCGAGTTGTCAACAAATCCTATAACTTGGTTCATGAAATGCGCTTACAAAATATTTTCACTGTGAATATTTATTGTGTAATGGTGCAAAGTGAGAGAGAGAGAGAGACTCTGCCCTTAGGGCAGAGTCAATCCCGCCAGCAAAAATAGGGAAAAAAAGGAGCGATCTCACCTCTTCAGATGTTAGTTTAAGTCCGACAATACATTCCTCAAAAAGGGCGTAGAAGAGCAAATTAATCCATCAACATGTAGTATTCAATTTATTCCGGACCATTAAAGACGCCGCCTTCCGCGTAAAATCATACGTCATCCTCGCCGCCATATTGGATAGGTCAAAGCGGAGAATAAAGATTCATGTGCTGCCTTTAACTGTACCAACAGGTTTACCGTCCAAACGAGATCACATGGGATTACCTTTCACAGGTGAGAAACAACAAATTAATCCATCAACGTGTAGTATTCAATTTATTCCGGACCATTAAAGACGCCGCCTTCCGCGTAGAATCATACGTCATCCTCTCCGCCATATTGGATAGGTCAAAGCGGAGAATAAAGATTAGCTGCGTTTAACTGTACCAACAGGTTTGCCGTCCAAACGAGATCACATGGGATTACCTTTCACAGGTGAGACTGGAAAAATACTTTTCATTGTATTTGGTCATTATAATGTAATTTTACGAACAGATTTTTCTGACTTTGTGGCTAATATGAAGTCTCGCACATAATAGTTTATGCACATGCGTCCTTACTTCTTCTATTGTTCTGGTGTCTCCGAAGGGACCGTTTTACAGCGCCCCTAGAGGTGTGGCATGTGTATTGCATCGTTTTCAGCAAGCGTTGCGTTGCCATATGGACCTGATATTTTACTGATCGTTGCCCATTTGGACGCGATATATTTTTAAATAACATCTCGTTGCCGTTGTCGTGTGGATGTAGCCTATGTGCGCTGTAAGACGGTCCCATCAGAGACACCAGAACAATAGAAGTAGACGCATGCGCATAACTGCGCATGCGCACAGTGACTATCCCTGTCACTGTCACATGCACACACTTTCTCACTCCCTATCCTATGGATATAGTCCCTTTAAATCACGTGCTCGTTTTTTGAATGGAGACGCGGAAAGAGGAATGAATGGGGTTACAGTGGTGCTTGAAAGTTTGTGAACCCTTTAGAATTTTCTATATTTCTGCATAAATATGACCTAAAACATCATCAGATTTTCACACAAGTCCAAAAAGTAGAGAAAGTGAACCCAGTTAAACAAATGAAACAAAAATATTATACTTGCTCATTTATTTATTGAAGAAAATGATCCAATATTACATATCTGTGAGTGGCAAAAGTATGTGAACCTTTGCTTTCAGTATCTGGTGTGACCCCCTTGTGCAGCAATAACCGCAACTAAACATTTCCAGTAACTGTTGATCAGTCCTGCACACCGGCTTGGAGGAATTTTAGCCCGTTCCTCCGTACAGAACAGCTTCAACTCTGGGATGTTGGTGGGTTTCCTCACATGAACTGCTCGCTTCAGGTCCTTCCACAACATTTCGATTGGATTAAGGTCAGGACTTTGGCTTGGCCATTCTGAAACATTAACTTTATTCTTGTTTAACCATTCTTTGGTAGAACGACTTGTGTGCTTAGGGTCGTTGTCTTGCTGCATGACCCACCTTCTCTTGAGATTCAGTTCATGGACAGATGTCCTGATATTTTCCTTTAGAATTCACTGGTATAATTCAGAATTCATTGTTCCATCAATGATGGCAAGTTGTCCTGGCCAAGATGCAGCAAAACACACTCAAACCATAATACTACCACCACCATGTTTCACAGATGGGATATGGTTCATTCTGCTGGAATGCAGTGTTTTCCTTTCTTCAAACATAACGCTTCTCATTTAACCCAAAATTTCTATTTTGATCTCATCTGTCCACAAAACATTTTTCCAATAGCCTTCTGGCTTGTCCATGTGATCTTTAGCGAACTGCAGACGAGCAGCAATGTTCTTTTTGGAGAGCAGTGGCTTTCTCCTTGCAACCCTGCCATGCACACCATTGTTATTCAGAGTTCTCCTGATGGTGGACTCATGAACATGAACATTAGCCAATGTGAGAGAGGCCTTCAGTTGCTTAGAAGTTACCTTGGGGTCCTCTTTGACCTCGCCGACTATTACATGCTTTGCTCTTGGAGTGATCTTTGTTGGTCGACCACTCCTGGGGAGGCTAACAATGGTCTTGAATTTCCTCCATTTGTACACAATCTGTCTGAGTGTGGATTGGTGGAGTACAAACTCTTTTGAGATGGTTTTGTAACCTTTTCCAGCCTGATGAGCATCAACAATGCTTTTTCTGAGGTCCTCAGAAATCTCCTTTGTTCATGCCATGATACACTTCCACAAACATGTGTTGTGAAGATCAGACTTTGATAGATCCCTGTTCTTTAAATAAAACAGGGTGCCCACTCACACCTGATTGTCATCCCATTGATTGAAAACACCCGACTCTAATTTCACCTTCAAATTAACTGCTAATCCTAGAGGTTCACATACTTTTGCCACTCACAGATATATAATATTGGATCATTTTCCTCAATCAATAAATGACCAAGTATAATATTTTTGTCTCGTTTGTTTAACTTGGTTCTTTTTTATCTACTTTTAGGACTTGTGTGAAAATCTGATGATGTTTTCGGTCATATTTATGCAGAAATATAGAAAATTCTAAAGGGTTCACAAACTTTCAAGCACCACTGTAGATGGAAGCCGGTACGCCAACATTCTGATATCCTCCAGAATTCTTTAATGGTCTGGAATAAACATCTGAAGAGGTGAGATCGCTCCTTTTTTTCCCCTATTTTTGCTGGCGGGATTGACTCTGCCCTAAGGGCTATTCTCTCACTCTCTCTCTCTCTCTCTCTCTCTCTCTCACTTTGCACCATTACACAATAAATATTCACAGTGAAAATATTTTGTAAGCGCATTTCATGAACCAAGTTATAGGATTTGTTGACAACTCACATCGAGTTCGTTACACTTCTACCCGGCGTGAAGCACATGTAGTTGTGACGTCATGGTAAACAAATCCGTTCTACTCATCCAGACGACTTCGCAATGGCTCCGTTGCCAGATTTTTTCACTCTGGAACCTGTTCTCAAAAGATTTCATTTTGGGGCACCCAAAATGCCAGTGCCGTGTGGACGCCAGGCCGAAACGATAAACAATTTTATCAGGTTCACCTGAATCCGTTGCCGTGTGGACAGGGCCTTAACTAATCAGATACAGATTCTTAGGCATCCGTCTGTCCATCTCACAAGATGATGGTCATCATCGTCTGTTAAAGCACTTTCCAGAATGGCTTAGTATGCCAATTCATGAGTGGCAGCCATGGCCACATCGTTCACACCTGTTTTGGAAAGGCCTGGATGGCCCTTGCTTGCATTTTTGTCTTCGCTCCACAGCCGAAAGACTCCTTCATCACTTCAGACTCCTGAACAACAGCACCAGACAGAATGAGCTGACGCTCTGTCTAGCCATTTCTAAATTTCTTAAGAAGTACATATAACTAATCACGGCTTGGCTTTGCGAACGGAGATTATGAAGGGGGCCGTTCACATCTACTGCAGGCGCGCAGAAGCTGGCTGTAGATGTAGGCGTGTCTTTTCGAGCCTGCACATTGGAGTTTTAAGGTGGGGTGCAGTGTGTGCAGTATTGGCTCCACCTTTTACACCCAGGGTTCATTTGCCATGGCCCAGTACACTGAGATGATGACAGTGAGGTCCTCAGGTCATAAGTTTTACATCAGACTGTCCTTATCCTAGCCTCTGGTATAAAAAAAAAACCTACCCTGGAGGCACGGGGGTTTGACCCAGTTATGCCACTGGGTACTCGGTCACACCCATAGAAATCTTAGTGAAAATGGGGGCACCACGTGAAGGTGTTGCTATGGGTACAGTAATGTACTGTAGGAGAGGCCATTTGCAATGACTTCCTGCCTGGTGAGCCAGACAGGGGCCACTTGGCATTCACTACACCCGGAAAGGAGAGGCAATACACTTACACTTTCCTTGAGTGAGTAGGATGTTGTGGCACCAGACCTTGCAAAACCCCACACATACCTAATATCACTGACTCTATACACACAAGATGTGATGAAAAAGTTCCAGGGTGGTTCCTCTTGTGAAGGAACGGAGTGCGGTAAGGTCATGAGAATGCAGCAGTAGCAAGTCACAGGAGTCAGTATGCTGTGTGATGTCAGGCTGTCAACATCAGGACCTGTGTCACGCACCTTTTTGTAACAATGTACACATGTGCATTTATGATTGGCAACATTGTCCTTGGAAATGCTTCAGTAATGAAGCGATGAGCCAGCGAGGTGTTTCAAGTGGTGTTCACGCTTCAAAGGTGGCAGGACGTCACTCTAGGATGATGTTCTTAATGCACAAATACCACTCAAAACACTTTGCTGGATTATTGCTTCATTGCTGCAGCATTTCCAGGGTCTCCGTTGCCGATTGCAAATGCTTGCACATTGCACAAATTGCAAATGCATACATGCATGTTGTCACAAAAACATATATAACACAAGTCCTGATGTTGAGAGCATGACATCACTCAGCATACTGACTCATGGGAGTTACTGCTCACTCCTGCTGCATGTGCATGAAGGTACTGCACTCCATTCATTCACAACAGGAACTGAACCAGAACTTTTAGATTGCAGCTCAGAGCAAGAAGCTAGAACTTGCAGTAAGCCTCATTAGGCTAAAGTAATAGAACAATAGTGATCCATAAAATTTAATTAAATACAGATTCAGGAGACTAAAAAATTGACTATTGATTAACAATAAATTAATTGTCATGTAAAGAGGAGGTTTAGGGATGTGATTGCAGGAAGACGAGTTTATTAACAAACAGACAAGAGAACAGATTAAAAATTTCAGGCAAATGCAGGGTCATGAAACAGGCAAGGGTCATACGAGGTGCAAACAGAGCCTCAGAGGTAAGACGAAAGGCAGAGTCGACTACTGATTAAAAAAAACAAAGTCAAGAACCAGAGTATAAACACAGCGTATCAGGCTGGGAAACATCAAATGTTAGGAAAGTCTGTGTGTGGTCAGAGTCCTTATAAGAGCGTGCTGTGATTGCACTCTAATCCGGAACAGGTGTATGGTAATTAGTCCTTGCAGCGCACGCTGTGTGTGGTAGTCTTTGATGCATGCTGCACACTCAGAGCGCAGACACACATGCACATGACAGAACACCTTCAAAGAGGGCTAAAAATCTCCTTGGTTGGCCCTGGGGATGAAGACCCATAACTGGACGAAGTCCCCTGGGAGCTCTGCTCTGGTTCAGGAAGGATGTGACACTGAAACATGGGCTTAGGCAGAGGTTTGGGTTCCGGTTGGATTTTGAATGGGGAGCGTGGACGTAGGTGGAGGTTTTGGTTCAGGCTTGGATTCAGACTGGGCCTTGGATGCAGGTGAAGACTCAGACATGGATTTGAACATGGAAATAGCTTTGAGCATAGTCATGGGCTCAAGCATGGACCCTAGTGTCAGCATGGGCAGGACAATGGTGTAGTGGTTAGCACTGTTGCCTCACAACAACAAGGTTCTGGGTTCCAGCCCAGTAGCCGATGGGGGCTTTTTTTTGTGGAGTTTGCATGTTCTCCCTGTGTCTGTGTGGGTTTCCTCCGGGTGCTCCAGTTCCCCCACAGTCCAAAGACAGGTTTACATGGCCTTGGGCTGAAGTGCCCTTGAGCGAGGCACCGAACCCCCAACTGCTCCCTGGGCAATGTAGCATGGCTGCCCACTGCTCTGGGTGTGTGTGCTCATTGTTCACTTGAGCGTGCATGTGTGTGTTCACTGCTTCAGATGGGTTAAATGCAGAGGATGAATTTCACTGTGCTTGAGTGTGCATGTGACAAATAAAGGCTTCTTCTTCTTCTTCTTCTTCTTCTTCTTCTTCTTCTCAGGCATGGACCTGGGCTTAACATTAACATTAAAGCTTAACATTTACTCTTAATATTGAACATTGGCCATGTACGGTACTAAAGCGAACAGCTGAACAGAACAATTCAGGAGGAGAATAAAGATGGATGGATGCCTGAGTGAATGAACATCATCATGCACATATGGAACATTTCATTTAAAACAACTTGCTGTGAATGAAATTAATGTCTTTTCTGTAATAATATAAATACAAGTAGCTCCTCCGTGAATAATTCTCCTCTCAGAGACACCGGTGCAGCTGTTCCTTAAGACTGGCAGCAATATAAACCACATCTGTGTGTTTCACATTCACCTTACACACACACACACACACACAGCTGTATAATTCACTTCAGCTCAGCACTGAGCACAGAATGCAGGAGAATTGTGAAAAACGGGTAAACATCTGGAATCGGTAAGAACACCTGGACTCCATTCATCTCTGTATTTTTTGCTGATTGAGAACAGGCTGCTGAGGTTCCTGCTCAGTTTAAACCCAGCGCATGAGATGATCCAAATTAAAACTTTTTTTTTGTTTTTTAAACTTGAAGTTAAATTTGAATACTTTCATATTCCGATGACAAGAAAGAGGAAAAGCCAATTATTTATAAATCCAACAAACAAACGAATTAATTTGCTTTGGTGTGGCTGCCCACTGCTCTGAGTGTGTGTGTGTGTGTGTGTGTGTGTGTGTGTGTGTGTGTGTGTGTTCACTGCTTCAGATGGGTTAAATGCAGAGGATGAATTTCACTGTGCTTGAAGTGCGCATGTGACAAATAAATAAAGGTTTATTTTCTTCTTCTTCTTTCTTTTCTTTCTTTAATTAACTGTATTCTTTTATCCAAACTGAGATCTCAGTCTGATCAGGATCTGTGGGATGAGGTGGACAAACAAGTCCGATCCATGGAGGCCACACCCACAACTTACAGGACGTAAAGGATCTGCTGCTGACGTCTTCGTGCCAGAAACTACACACACCTTCAGAGGTCTTGAGTTCAGGCCTTGAGGGTCAGAGCTGTTTTAGTGGCACAAGAGGAACCTACACTCTATTAGGCAGGAGGTTTTAATGTTATTGGTGATGGATGGACACACACACACACACACACACCAGCAGTTCACTGTGAAGGATCTTCTCTGGATCTTTGTTGCCAGTCGTTACTAAGCCTTGTATTTTATTATCTTGACTCTCTGGGTTTTAATTGTGTTTTTGATTCTTTGTTGAAGCTGTTTGCCAATTGCTCAACCATTTCCTGTTTCTTTTTCCTGATGTTTCCTTCTGATTTGGACTTGTCTGTAAGCTTCGTCTGCTACCACATAAGCGAGAACATGTGCTCCATTGATGTTTGATAACATGAAATGTTTTAATCTCATCTCATCTCATCTCATTATCTCTAGCCGCTTTATCCTTCTACAGGGTCGCAGGCAAGCTGGAGCCTATCCCAGCTGACTACGGGCAAAAGGCGGGGTACACCCTGGACAAGTCGCCAGGTCATCACAGGGCTGACACATAGACAACCATTCACGGTCAATTTAGAGTCACCAGTTAACCTAACCTGCATGTCTTTGGACTGTGGGGGAAACCGGAGCACCCGGAGGAAACCCACGCGGACACGGGGAGAACATGCAAACTCCACACAGAAAGGCCCTCGCCAGCCCCGGGGCTCGAACCCAGGACCTTCTTGCTGTGAGGCGACAGCGCTAACCACTACACCACCGTGCCGCCCATGTTTTAATATAATGTACAAAAATTTATAGTTTGCAAATTGGTGTGGGGTGACATGGTGGTGTAGTGGTTAGCACTTTCACCTCACAGCAAGAAGGTTCTGGGTTCAAGCCCCGTGGCCGGCGAGGTACTTTCTGTGCGGAGTTTGCATGTTCTCCCCGTGTCTGTGTGGGTTTCCTCCGGGTGCTCCGTTTTCCCCCACAGTCCAAAGACATGCAGGTTAGGTTAACTGGTGACTCTAAATTGAGCGTTGGTGTGAATGTGAGTGTGAATGGTTGTCTGTGTCTATGTGTCAGCCCTGTGATGACCTGGCGACTTGTCCAGGGTGAACCCCGCCTTTCGCCCGTAGTCAGCTGGGATAGGCTCCAGCTTGCCTGTGACCCTGCACAGGATAAGCGGTTATGAATAATGGATGGATGGATGGATGGATGGAAATTGGTGTGGTATAAGAGGAACAAGACTGTCAATGATGGCATAGCTCACTCTGGCCCAAATCTGGGTAGAAGTTATATGCATCCTAGGTACTCCTACCATCATGCCAGAAAGAATCAAAATCGATGAAGAAGCAATTTGTGTGAGAACTGCTCGTTAGGGCTTAATTACTCCATATCTTCATTATTAATTATAATTATGCAAATTTGGGTAGAAGCTATATGCACCCCAGGCAGACCAACCTTCCTGCCAAAAAGAATAAAAATTGGTGAAGAATCGAGGGAGAAGAAGTGATTTTCGTGAAGTACGGACAACAAACGACAGATGACGGACGATGGATGGACAACAGACAACACATGATGGCATAAGGTCATCGCCTGTCAGCTGTTAAAGAAAAAATAATCAACTTAAGTCTGATAAGAGAAACTCCACTTTTATTTTCCTACAACACCACCTCACTGAGTGATTTATCTCTGACTCATAGTTAGTAGAAACAATCAGAAAAAAATCCAACAGGAATATGAGTTCTAAGCTTGCTAGCCTTTCACTTCATCCTGGATTTGATGGAGAGAGAATACAGTTCTTCGGTGTTAGTGATAAAGTGCAGTGTTGTAATTTAAAATGAATTAGTTCTGAAGATTTGTTGAAATAATTGCTTTTTTTTTGGTCAGTACTACATTTGCATTTGTAAATAGTTGAGGATGTGTCGCAACAGAATATCTCTCATGTGCACTCTGAACAGCGCGCACTTCTTATGACTGACACCTGCCTCAGATTAAGGCGCAATTAGCACGCTCATAAAAGGACACTGAGGACTCACTCAATTTGTGAAGTATTGCATTGTGCGTCACACATTACCAAGCCTTGTTGTCGCATTGTTCTCCTGGTTTCCTGATTGCTGTCCTGTATTTTTGATTCTCGCCCTTTTTAGCCTGTTTGTGCCTCACCCAACCCTTTGTCTGTTCCTCGTTACGAAAGCTATCTGCCATTTTTTGGATTGCATGCGTTTTCTATTTCTTTTCTAATAAAGACTCTTCTGCACATACATCTGCCTCCAATCTCCCTGCCTCTAATGCCTGAGTACTTTGCCTCAGTGACAGGATGCCTCGCTGGGCTGGCAGGATGGTATGATTCAGTGAGGGTCAAGATGAAGATGAAGGAATCGCGTCATCATTTAATTGTAATAGTTTCAAGATAAATGTACAAATGTGAAGCAGATTTATAGCTGACTTTGTGTTGATGAGATGCGAGTCAAAAAGTTCTCAGCCTCAACCGGAAGAAAAAGAATAACTTTATTTATCACACATACATTTAAGCACAGCAAAATTCCTCTCTGCATTTAACCCATCTGAGCACACATGTGAGCAATAAGCACATACACATAGCAGTGGGCAGCCACGCTACAGCACCCAGGGAGCAGTTGGGGGTTAGGTGCCTTGATCAAGGGCACTTCAGCCCAACCTCAGCCCAAGGTTGCCCCTAACCACATGTCTTTGGACTGTGGGGGAAACCAGAGCACCCGGAGGAAACCCACACAGACACGGGGAGAACATGCAAACTCCACACAGAAAGGCCCCTGTCAGGCACTGGGCTCGAACCCAGAACCTTCTTGCTGTGAGGCAACAGTGCTAACCACAGACCACGAGGGGTGTAACTCCCATTTTGGGGTGTAACTGTACACTATAAAGCCTTATATGACTGTCCACAAAAGCTCAACTGAAAGAAGGAATCAAGGAATACTAAAGGAAAGAAAGTTTTGAGATGGTGTGTTGTTGCTCCAGGACAATGTGCCCGTCCACACAGCACATGTGGCAGTGGCAGAAGCAACCAAATGTGGCTTTGAACTCTTGCCCCGTGCACCTTACTCACCCAACCTGCCACCGCCTGACTTCTGTTTCCCAAACTGAAATCCCATTTGCGTGGTTTCCATTTTCAGTAATGATGAAGTCATCCATGCTGTTGAGGAGGATCTGGAGGCTCACGATGTGACTTTCTTCTGCAAAGGGACAGTGAAGCTTGACCATCGGTGGACCAAGTGCATTGAAGTTAAAGGAGACTGTTGAAATGCAATGCCAGAACAATCTTTCTTCTGTGACATTTTCTGGTTGTGGCTGAGAACTTTTTGAAGCACCCTCATAGGTGTGTTGTCTTTGAGTTTATTTGTTTTACACCAAGTCTTTCATGTATAGGCCTACAGTGAATTAGTCTCAACTCCAGATTCCTAGAATGCAGGCTACAGAGTGCCAGGTTGATCTTTGACACTTTTCTGGCCACAAGCTTCAGGATCTTGAAGGTTCCAGAAGATGCTACATGAATATTCAAGTTCAAAGTGGATAGTGGAGGAATATGTAAGAAACACAGCCTTAATCTACATGCAAGATGTGTTTGAATCTTTAATAAAGTGCTCCTGAGCAAAAAAAAAAAAAAAATCCACATATGCTGCTAAATCCCAGACTTGACCTGCGTACTCAGAGGCTTTAACACTGAATATGTTCGGTGAAGTCTGGTGCTCGGAACTAATCTGCATTTATTAATTTCATTGACACTGAATCACAACACACCACACTTCAGCTGATAATGATAAAGCAGCAACGATTTCCTACCATAAAACAAGCACGTTCCAGACTGAGAGAGAGAGAGAGAGAGAGAGAGAGCGAGAGAGAAAGGAAAACCATCTGAACATGATGCTCATTCAGGCTCAAAAGCCTCCCTGGGAGTAAACTGTGTCTCCTATTTAGAGTAAAAAGGCTCTTGACATGAAAATCCACAGAGCTGAAGGCTAATTGGACAGCAGGCCTGGTGCTCGCTCTGTTTTTCTCATCTGGTTGAAAGAAAAATCAGAGGCTGAGCGCCTGAGACACGTTCACAAAGTTCTACCAGACTCTGATCTAAACGGGATTGAACGATGACGCTCTTTAACATTTTCAATTCAGACCCTTTCAGCAAATTCACACAAGAGAAACATTAACTTCAATTTGATCTGTTCAGCGCTTTAACCAAAGAACAAAGCAGCTGCATAGAAATCTGGATCTAGACTGTTGAAAAAAAAAACAACAGAGATCACAAAGTCATGAGGATGAAACCTTGAGAAGAACCAGACTTAAAAGAAAACCCATTCTCTTCACCAAATATATGAAGCTGGCCGAAAAAAGTCCACCCAGTGTCACTCGAGCTGAAGAATGGAGGAACGTTCTGAACCTGCTGAGTTTTTGTGCCAATGATAATGAAGCAAAGATCATGTGCAAGAAACCAGTTTAATGAACACAGTGGTGAAGACATCTCCACTGCATCAAGACTTCTACAGCTGTGAATTAAATGATGTCCTCATGTTTAGAGAGATGAACTTCAGAGCAAAACCGAATTAATCCAGTTTGTAGTTAGACTCAGGCTGAGAGAAATGACCACCATGCTGATCACCCTTGGTAAAATTTTCTATAGATTTCTATAGAAAAAAAAATCTATAAAAATTCTCTAAAATTTCTAAATGAAATTTTATAGAATTTTTATAGACTTTTTGTAGAAATTTTATAGTTTTAATAGAAATTTTATAGAGTTTTAATAGAAACTTTATATAGTTTTAATAGAAATTTTATAGAGTTTTAATAGAAATGTTATAGAGATTATACATAGAAATCTTATAGAATTCCTATAGAAAGTCAACAGAACGATTGGTTCTTGAGAATGGTTTATATTTCGTATCTGAACATTTAAAGCATAAGAAACAAGAAAGAAATAATTCCTGCTTTCACTTAAGAGATGGTTGGATTGGGACCCTGCAGTTAGTGGTTGCAGTGTGTAAAAATGAATCTCATCTCATTATCTCTAGCCGCTGTATCCTGTTCTACAGGGTCGCAGGCAAGCTGGAGCCTATCCCAGCTGACTACGGGTGAAAGGCGGGGTTCACCCTGGACAAGTCGCCAGGTCATCACAGGGCTGACACATAGACACAGACAACCATTCACACTCACATTCACACCTACGGTCAATTTAGAGTCGCCAGTTAACCTAACCTGCATGTCTTTGGACTGTGGGGGAAACCGGAGCACCCGGAGGAAACCCACGCGGACACGGGGAGAACATGCAAACTCCACACAGAAAGGCCCTCGCCGGCCACGGGGCTCGAACCCGGACCTTCTTGCTGTGAGGCGACAGCGCTAACCACTACACCACCGTGCCGCCTGTAAAAATGAATGTGAAGATGATATATGTAACTGTAAAAAAGAATTGTACTGTATATTTCGACGTTTAACATCTACTCGAATAATGTTTCAATTAACTACAGGTATATATAAAGTTAAGGGGCATCAAATTAGAGAGGTTGAAATCACTAATGAATTGATAGCATGTAATTTATCTGATATAGCAAATAAGTATATTTACATGAAAATACAAAGAAAGACGTTTGTTTCACTTCTTCCAAATGCCATTGAGCTTGACTGAAAATTAATGTATAGCATATATCAGCGTTTATTTTGGAAGTGCATTTATTAAATTATGTCTTAAACTGTAATTTACATTTGGATCAATTGAGTTGTTGATCAGAAGTGTTATTATGTGAGATAAAGTAAATGAAATAAAGAACATTTTTATTGGAGATAAGTACTAAAGTTGTTCTTTGGATGCAAGGCCTTTTGTCTCAGACTGGAATTTCTGTAGGGTCTTTAAAATCCACCAATTGTGTTTTTATGGAAATAACCATTATGAAATTTATAAAATTCTGTTGGCCCGAATAAAGTAGAGCTTCTATAGAACTCTGTATCAATTCTATAGAAATCGTTTTCTATAGACTACTATTTATATAGAATTCTGTTGAGATTCTATAGAAGCTGTTTTCTATAGAGTACAACTTCTATAGAATTTATACTATTTCTATACAACTTCTATAGAAACTATTTTCTATAGAGTATTAGTTCTATAGCGTTCTATAGAGATTGTATAGAAAGAGGGGTTTCTATAGGATTTTCTATAGAGTTTCTATAGAATTCTAAAAAACATTTTGACAAGGGCAACATCATCATTGAAGACATGAAGACATATTTCCTGAGGATGTGAGGACATATTTCCGGAGAAGGATGACATATTTCCTGAGGACATATTTCTTGAGGAAGGGGATGTATTTCCTGAGAAGGATGATGTATTTCCTGAAGATGCATTTCCTGAGGATGTGAGGACGTACTTCTTGCGAAGGAGTCTATTTCCTGAGGACGTACTTCCTGAGGAGGGGAACGTATCTCCTGAGGATGTGAGGATGTATTTCCTGAGACAGAGGACATAGTTCCAGAGGACATATTTCCTGAGACGGAGGACATATTTCTTGAGGAGGAGGATGTATTTCCTGAGAATGTATTTCCTGAAGAGGAGGGTGTATTTCCTGAGAAGAAGGATGTATTTCCTGAGGACGTATTTCATGTCATTATTATTCTTTACACTTTGTCATTCATGTTATTTTTCCATCAGTAGATTGAAGGTTATAAATGTAGACATCAGCGGTGTTGTTCAGTGGAATTGGAATCAAACCTGAAATGTGATTTTCATCTTTTTTTCACTTCAGACTTAAAAAAATATGAAAACTTTTCTGGTGTAGTGGTTAGCGCTGTCGCCTCACAGCAAGAAGGTCCGGGTTCGAGCCCCGTGGCCGGCGAGGGCCTTTCTGTGCGGAGTTTGCATGTTCTCCCCGTGTCCGCGTGGGTTTCCTCCGGGTGCTCCGGTTTCCCCCACAGTCCAAAGACATGCAGGTTAGGTTAACTGGTGACTCTAAATTGAGCGTAGGTGTGAATGTGAGTGTGAATGGTTGTCTGTGTCTATGTGTCAGCCCTGTGATGACCTGGCGACTTGTCCAGGGTGTACCCCGCCTTTCGCCCGTAGTCAGCTGGGATAGGCTCCAGCTTGCCTGCGACCCTGTAGAAGGATAAAGCGGCTAGAGATAATGAGATGAGATGAGATGAAAACTTTTCTTCAGGTTGAGAGATGGGAAAAAGGTAGGAGAGCACTTTATCTTAACCATTAGATCTTTTCAATTTTTGACATATTCTCAGTGGTGTCAAAGTCCCTCCTGTGCCAGGACCTGGTCTTCCCAGGCAGTCCCCATCCCAGTCGTGACCAGGCACTTAGCTCATTGGGTGGCACTGAGCTCTGTTTCTATAGCCCTCAGCCTCTCGTCTGCTACATAGCTAGGGTTACAGTGGGGGGTGGGTCCTCTGGTAACGGCGAGAGTTTGACTCCCCACTCGTATCTGTATTGCAGCGTGTCTCGCCAGATGGCAGGAGGTACCATTTTTATGATGGATTTTGGCATGACCTGACCACAAGTAAAACTTATGACTTCCTGGTTGAGAGGTGGAAATGCCTGGTTTGCTTCCATCACTGTCTTAAAGTGCAGGATGTCTCATCTCATTATCTCTAGCCACTTTATCCTGTTCTACAGGGTTGCAGGCAAGCTGGAGCCTATCCCAGCTGACTACGGATGAAAGGCGGGGTACACCCTGGACAAGTCGCCAGGTCATCACAGGGCTGACACATAGACACAGACAACCATTCACACTCACATTCACACCTACGCTCAATTTAGAGTCACCAGTTAACCTAACCTGCATGTCTTTGGACTGTGGGGGAAACCGGAGCACCCGGAGGAAACCCACGCGGACACGGGGAGAACATGCAAACTCCGCACAGAAAGGCCCTCACCAGCCACGGGGCTCGAACCCGGACCTTCTTGCTGTGAGGCGACAGCGCTAACCATTACACCACCGTGCTGCCAGTGCAGGATGTTAAAGTATTTATTATATCACTTAGTAGCAAAAGCTGATCCAAACACTTTCCAGAATATCAGTTTAGCCCGTGTCCTCACTCGTCCTCACTCATGTGGAGCTCATCCCGTGCCTTTCCTCTCCACTCATTGTTTTATTGCGTGGCTGTGTCGTGTGAGATGGAGCTTCTGGGTTTAGATTGGATCCGTTCACCTCTTGGCCCTCGTTAGAGCAGCTGCCGTAAAGACCTGTTGCTTACTGCACACTTTTACAGCGTATCTGTGCCAAGGAGAGCAAGTAAAATGGGGCATAAAACCCCATCTTCGCTCAGAGCTCATAAAGAGTGCTTCCTCTGCGTTTAGAGCACAGGCTGAAGCCAAAGCGGAGAACTCCGAGAACTCATTCATGTTGAACACATGAAGCCGTGATCGCAATATGACTCTCCATATGTTGTTAAATAAACAACATCTTGGACGTTCTGCAAATAATCTCACTCTCTGCGCAAGATGAACATGTAAAAGTCTCAGGATTAACATGTCACACCTTCTCTGAGACAACTCTGAAGAAATTGGCTTCACATGAACAGAACAATGAGTGAAATGATGCGGTTTCCTGCTTTAGCTTAGTGTCCTATTAATATGTAATGAATAAACTGTGTGTGGTGCTGTAACAGGGAAGTAATCAGAGACAAGCCGGTGTGATGAAGCAGAGTCACTGTCACCAGGGATTAACAGCTCGTCCCTGACTGTTCGATTCCTCTCACAGCGCCGCAACCCATAAAACAATGTTTCATTTATGAAAGAAAAAATATGTGATATGTTTTATCTATTTAAATA
Organism: Neoarius graeffei; assembly: GCF_027579695.1. Lineage (NCBI taxonomy): Eukaryota > Metazoa > Chordata > Actinopteri > Siluriformes > Ariidae > Neoarius > Neoarius graeffei. The sequence continues at coordinate 87,341,268 of NC_083577.1, forward strand.
ATAATGGCTGGAGTTGAGTGGTCTATCAGATATATTTCATTCAGTAGGATGATACTGAATGAGTCGAAGACAAGTAGCTGAATGAAATATATCTGATAGACCATGAAAAAAGCCATAATAATAATAATAATAATAATAATAATAATAATCTCATCTCATTATCTCTAGCCGCTTTATCCTTCTACAGGGTCGCAGGCAAGCTGGAGCCTATCCCAGCTGACTACGGGCGAAAGGCGGGGTACACCCTGGACAAGTCGCCAGGTCATCACAGGGCTGACACATAGACACAGACAACCATTCACACTCACATTCACACCTACGCTCAATTTAGAGTCACCAGTTAACCTAACCTGCATGTCTTTGGACTGTGGGGGAAACCGGAGCACCCGGAGGAAACCCACGCGGACACGGGGAGAACATGCAAACTCCGCACAGAAAGGCCCTCGCCGGCCACGGGGCTCGAACCCGGACCTTCTTGCTGTGAGGCGACAGCGCTAACCACTACACCACCGTGCCACCCCTAATAATAATAATAATTATTATTATTATTATACATACACATTCCTTTTGGGTGTTCAACGCATCTTTCTCTTTCAAAATTCTCTCAAAATCTTCTGTATTTAATGAAGCAAACCTGGCGGCCATGTTTGTTTACAAATTGTCACAGTCACTCACTCACTAGCGTGGAAGTTTTGCATCTCCGACATGTGACATCATGTTGTCTTGAATATTGAACCGTGCAATATCATAAACCATATTCAACGCTCATTCTCCAGTGACGTGATACATGTCGGAGAAACAATATGCTAACAATATTGCATACTATCAAACCAAATGAATGAAACCTGCGAGAAGGGAATAGAACACGTTTTTATTACATGGGAAAAGTGTCCTGTGTGTATATTAATATATTATATTTAATGATCTTACACAATGTCACAGTTCCCATCAGCCACTGCACATCACATGATCATGACACTCACGTCACATGACTGTTTGCACCTGAGTCATGAGGACTAGTGTTTAGCTTTTGTCTTCTTTGGTCTTTTTTTGTGTTGTCTGTCGCGCACTGTGAATTTAATTTATTTATTACAACTGAAAAGACATCTGGGCGGCACAGTGGTGTAGTGGTTATCACTGTCGCCTCACAGTAAGAAGGTTCTGGGTTCGAGCTCCGTGGCCGGCGAGGGCCTTTCTGTGCGGAGTTTGCATGTTCTCCCCGTGTCCGCGTGGGTTTCCTCCGGGTGCTCCGGTTTCCCCCACAGTCCAAAGACATGCAGGTTAGGTTAACTGGTGACTCTAAATTGAGCGTAGGTGTGAATGTGAGTGTGAATGGTTGTCTGTGTCTATGTGTCAGCCCTGTGATGACCTGGCGACTTGTCCAGGGTGTACCCCGCCTTTCGCCCGTAGTCAGCTGGGATAGGATCCAGCTCACCTGCAGCCCTGCACAGTATAAGCGGTTACGAATAATGGATGGATATTTTTGTCTTTTAGACAAAAAGGATTCTGAAAGTGGTAATGGCTTGTGTTTGAATTTGAACTTCATTTTCAAGTCTTTTGATGTGAAAGGTTTTTTTTTAATTGAATTGATTGGAGCAAAACCACAAATCATGTGGAGCTTTTAACTTCCCAGCGAGAGAGAGAGAGAGAAACAGAGAGCAAGAGAGAGAGAGAGAGAGAGAGAGACAGAGAGAAAAACAGAGAGAGACAGACAGACAGACAGACAGACAGAGAGAGACTGAGAGAAACACAGAGAGAGAGAAACAGAGAGAAAGAGACAAAGAGAGAAACAGAGAGAGACCAGGAGAGAGAGAGACAGACAGACAGACAGAGAAAGAGAGAGAGACTGAGAGAAACACACAGAGAGAGAGAAACAGAGAGAGACAGAGAGAGACCAGGAGAAACACACACAGAGAGAGAGAGAGAGAGAGAGAAACAGAGAGAAAGAGACAAAGAGAGAAACAGAGAGAGAGCAGGAGAGAGAGAGAGAGAGAGAGAGAGAGACAGACAGACAGACAGACAGACAGATAGACAGAGAAAGAGAGAGACTGAGAGAAACACAGAGAGAGAGAAACAGAGAGAAAGAGACAGAGAGAGAGACCAGGAGAAACACAGAGAGAGAGAGAGAGAGACAGACAGACAGAGAGAGACCAGGAGAAACAGAGAGAGAGAGAGAGAGGCAGACAGACAGAAAAACAGAGAGAGAAAGAGAGAAACAGAGAGAAACAGACACAGAGAGAGACAGAGAAACAGTGAAACAGAGAGAGAGAGAGAGACAGACAGACACACAGAGAAACAGAGAGAGAGGGAAACAGTGTGTGTGTGTGTGTGTGTGTGTGTGAGAGAGAGAGAGAGAAAACAGAAAGAGAGAGAGAGAGAAACAGAGAGAGAGAGAGAGAGAGAGAAGTTTTTCATCACATAGTGCCTAAAATGCGTTACAAGATCGCTCTCTGTCTGTCAGTATGGATTTTTAAATCTAATCTCTCCTGGATTTTTACTGAGAAATGGACATTATTCTCCTCCTCACTGTCTCTGACATCAGAGAGCAATAATAAAAACAGAGACACAGATCTGACTGTGTTCATGATGATTATCTGTCTGTCTGTCAGTTTGTCTGTCTGCAAGGGCGGCTGGTGCATAAGGGCGATTGGGCAACGCACAGCCAAAATGAAAAAAAAAAATTATTATTATTTTTTTCTAAACAAACTTTCACCAGCGCTGCTCGAGGCCGTTTTAATCTGTCTCTGGGTATCATTGTCCAATCAGGGTGGTCTTGCTTCTAGAGTACCGCCCCTTTTGGGGCGATTTCAGTCATGTTGAAAATCGCCCAAGAGTTCACTGATAGAGTCCCATGTTAATATATTTTTTTTCTCCTAACTGACACTTCAATGCAATCTCTATGGGTTCCGGGGGGGGCGTGCCCTAATGTGCTTACGTCACTGCGAAGCGCAGCAAAGTTGCGTTCGATCCGCTCGGTTTCTGAGGTGAGATGGATGCGGAAAGCAATTCAGTGCGGTCCTTAAAAGAAGTTCCATTTAGTCAGCGATCAAATCGAGCTAAATTGGCAACAAAACAAGCTGGACCCCCCTCGACCAAAACAAGTTTCGACAAGGAGGGGAAATCATATACTCGAGGTTTTACTTCAACATGGTCCCAGCGCAAATCCTGGCGAGCTGGCTGCGAGGACGCCTCAGCGGTTTTCTGCTCCCCCTGCTTACTTTCCCACCCTGGAGGTGGCTCCACGGACAACGCTGCTTGGACGGTCACTGGAGTTTCGGACATGCATCATTTGTCGGAGAAAATAAAAAAAACATGAGTCATCAAAGATTCACATGGGCAGCTGCCTGAAATTTTCGCTTTTGAGAGAGTGAACATCGCTACACAGCCGGATGAGGGCTACAGGCTAGCAGTTCACCGCCACAACGATGAGGTGAGCAAGAACAGGCACATATTAAACCGGCTCATCCAATGCGTGAAATTTTGTGGAGTGTTCGAGTTAGCTCTGTGAGGCAAAGATGAAACTGAGGGCTCCAGTCACCGTGGTGTTTTTCTGGGTTTGGTTGACTTCGTGACTCACACACACACACACACACACACACACACACACAGTCACAGAATCCGTTCACTTTTGATGTTTTCAATGTGCATTTTTATATTTGCCACACTTTGCGCTGAGAGTTAGCATTTTGGTAATATCCTTGGTAAATACCAGTAACTGTAATCTAAAGATCCACTCATCTATTTATTCAACTGCTATTGTTATGTTAGCCAACTATTTACAATGTTTTGTTACAGTAAGTGCATTTTCCTGTTGTCCTTAAGTTGCACAGTCTGTAAAATTCTTGCTGGTCATGGAGTTTGAAGTACAAAATCTATTTAAAGAACATTCTGTAGAACAGTACTTTCAAGATTGGCAAATAAACGTATTATTTTTTAAAAATATGGTTTCCTTTCTTATTTAGTTGTTGGACATATCTTTTATAAAGATATCATTCACATCATACAATATTGAAATAATGTGAATAGTGAATAGGGCGTAATTGGAATTGGTCATTGTGGAGCCAAACTATTCTTCGATTGTGAATGTTGTTTGCAACTTTACACCACAGCCTATTGAGGTATTTCACCTGACGTCACAGGGTCACGTGACGCCCCGGTGTCCGCCATTTTGGACAGCAAGCTAGCTAATGTCAACAACAGTAGCTGGTATGTTACTGTAGCAATGTTTACGTTCAGTCATTTGGATGACTGTTAAAACCTTTCAGTCTCAAGTTTTTCCTTTACTGTATTTACTAGTTTACTGAGCTAGCGCGCGCCGGCCGGCCGGCTTGCCGGCTAGCGCACGCTGGCTCCCAGCTTGCCGGCTAGCGCGCTAGCTCAGTAAACTAGTAAATACAGTAAAGGAAAAACTTGAGACTGAAAGGTTTTAACAGTCATCCAAATGACTGAACGTAAACATTGCTACAGTAACATACCAGCTATGATGTTGTTGACATTAGCTAGTGCTAACAGCTAGTTGCTAGTACACTGCTACAACTACACCGACCCTAATAATACAGTTCTTAGTCATTGCCTGGTAACAGCAAATTTATAACGGGCCATGTCTCAACAGACTAAGAAGTTATTTCAATGACATTTAATAACATTTTGTTTATCCTGAGGACCGAAAGTAAATGAAAATGTGAACAAACCTTAGCTGTAATCAGATGGCGACCACCGGCTCCAGGGACGACCCGCTGATGTAGGCATGTTACCCAGCCTGACACAAAATATTTGTAGGTATCCAAACTCGTATACGCTTTCAGATCAATACCTGTGTATGGCGATGGGTTTTTAACGACATAGGTATACAGATCATGTGGGCCGAAGTCAGGTAAAGACGAGGGCTTCGTGTACTTCCGTACCGTACATCAGTGAACAATCCTGGTGGAAGCAGGTAAACGTCGTTCTCTAAGCCTGCTAACCTCAATTTTTGCAAATTCCTCTCCTCTGCTCGCCCTGTAAATGCCCTACGTTGCTGGATAGTGAAGGTGTTTTCTGCATCTCGCTCCTTTTTCTTTTATGTTTTTCGTTTGTCGCCTTCCTCGCATTCAAACTGATTCGAGCCGTGACGTCCAAAATGGCAGCATCACATGACTTGGTCACGTGAGTGAAATACCTCAATAGAGGGATTTCACTGACGTCACCCGAAACCGGAAGTAAACAGACCCTGCGCCATTTTGGAAGACCAACAAACTCGTGATTAGGGGGAAATAACGGCAGCGGTATGTGAACCCACGAGAATAAAGTGGAGTGGCAAACGACTTAAACAAACAAATCTGAGCTGTTTTATTTATGATTTATTGGCCCAACAGTAGACTTGAAAGAAACCTGTGTGAGACTTGGCAAAAAACTGTGGATATAATGGATAAGTCTGTGCATGATCTGCGGACACTTTGAGGTAAGCAAACGCAAGACATTCAGATTTAAAACATGCTAAATTGGCCCCAAGTTGATAACTGTATGAGGAGCAAGCCTCCCAGACTTCTACAATTTAATAATAATAATAATAATAATTTAGGATGGTTTGGGGCTTGCTCTCCCTCCTATTATATAAATAAAGCATAGTTGTTGTGTAGGCATATATCATAAATACATATGTATAATGGATAAATTAACCTAAATTATGGATACCTTAATAGTAACAAAAAGTATTAATTTTTCAACTGAAAAGATATATTATTAAAAGATATCAACAAGATTACCTTGGCCATAACTATGTGTAGGTTATTCTTAATAACAGCTGTAATATCACGAACCAAGCCACTAACAACATAATTGTAAGCCTGTAGGCCTTTGTAGGCCTTCAAGTCATCAGCAGTGTAGGCACTGGGTGTAAACAACAAATAGTTTACAATGTCTGGGTAGCAAACAGATGGCAGAATTGGTGTCCGGTCCTCCTTATGTTTCCATTCTCCCTTGCCGCGAGTCTTATCATATGGGTCAAACCCATCAATCACAGCCAGTTTCTCCACATACCGTGCCCTTTCTGCAGCTGGTAATGTACTCACATAACCCGAATTATCAGCCATCGTGTCACTTCACTCTCGCTCGTACTTTGTTTTATATTGTGAGTGCATGTACTTGGTCTTCCAATATGGCGCCTAACAAAATCTCGCGGCGCGGTGACGTCATGCGGTAGCCCTCTATAGCTTAGGTAGCTACAGGGAAAAGATTTCTGTAATGTGCTGCCATCTAGTGGACAGAAGTGGCATGGAACTGTGATATGCAGAGAGAAAACAGAGTCAATAATGTCTGGCTACCTATAATGTACCTGTTGAATGAGTCACCTTGTGACATTATTGGATAATTTGCCCCTCCTGAGAAAATTTTCAGGACCCGCCACTGTCTGTCTGTCTGATTATTGACCCAAATGTCTCTCTCGGTCTCTGAGTTAAACAGAGCAGATGGCCTGACACAGCCAGTTTAGCGTAGCATAGCCGAGTGGAGCTGCTATTAACCCTGTAACACACGTTAACACTGCCTTCCACCCTGATACACACATCTCACACACAGTCTGTCTGACGCATCAGCACTGCGACACTGAACGTCAGAGTAGAGCGTTATTGGACTGAACCTCACGCCTCATACACACAGGGAAGGATACTTTATACCGTACATAGGTCTGCAAAATAATTCCCATCAACATGAACAGTGTTCTCAAAAATATCTCCCATGCACAAACAGCATTTTTGAAAATACACGATAAGGCTGAAAGTATGTGCACCCCTGACCATCACACCCATACATGGTTCGAGCCCAAATGTTCCCATAAAGTCTGAAGTGTACAGTTGTCTCTGTTTGCTGGAACATAAAGCTGATGATACATGGGGCAACTTTTTGGGCAATGCTGCTGGCAACGAGCAACCAGGTGAGACACAGGGCAACTAATTAGGACAACAGATAATTGACAACAACCAATCAGATAAGAGCAAATCTATTGCCAGGGAGACAGACACCGCAAAGATGGACACTGAGACATTCGCAGCTGTCACTTTTGTCTTGGCTTCAGCCTTTATTTATTTCACTCGAATAAGTATCACTTCTGGAACAAATTTGAATCGATTCTCTGGTCAAAAGATAATTTGCCATTAGTTTAACATTTATAAGTCAAAATAATCACATTATTCTGTTAATAATAAACACTTTATAAATCTCTTTAAAAATGCTACTATAGTATTAGTATAGTATAGTATACTATAGTATAGTATATTGAGGCTATAGCCTCAATCACAGATGCTAGAACTAATAACTGGCACAAACATCACAAAAACGGTGATGTTTGCAGAGAAGAGGTCTATGGACAAACTACTGAACATCATGGACGATGCCAGTCACCCTCTGCACACCGTCATCAGCAACCAGAGGAGCCTGTTCAGTGACAGAATGCTCCTTCCCAAGTGCAGGATGAACAGACTCAAAAACTCCTTTGTCCCTCACGCCATCAGACTGTACAACTCCTCTCTGGGGGGGAGGAGGGGGAACAGGAGGACAGAGGACGGGAAGGAGCAGTAGCCTAGCCTGACAATAAGCAATACCGGACAATGTGCAATATAATGTGCAATACCTCTCCTGCTGCCCCCTCCCTTTTTTCCTCCCCCTCCCCCCTTCCTCTCTTCCCCATATGTTATTCTTTTTATATTTGTATATGTAAATACTTAATTTAATTTAATTTATCTAGAAGGTTTTTTCTCTATTTTCTATTATCTGTTTATCCTGTAATGATGCTGCTGGAATCTTAATTTCCCTGAGGGAACCCTTCCAAAGGGACCAATAAAGTTCACTCTAATCTAATCTAATCTAATCTAATCTAATCTAATCTAATCTAATCTAATCTAATCTAATCTAATCTAATCTAATCTAATCTAACATCATTGTTTAATTCTCATCTCAGCAAAAAAGACAAAAGGACTTGGAGCAGGAGATGCTGCTGAGGAGGAAAAGGGCGTGGCAGAGCTCCTGAAAGGCTCTTTCTTTTTTAGATCCTGAAGTTTGTACTGCTTCGCCCTCGGGTTCCTCAAGTAGTCGTGCTCTGGATGTGAATTAGATCAGACGATAAGTTTGACAATCGCTATTACAACTCACAAAAAAAAAAAATCATGAGCTGCCCATCACTTTTAACTTGACGCAAGAGAGCTAATGTTATCCTTACATAGCTAGCGATAACTTTCAGCTAAGTATGTTAGCAAAAACCACCATTAGTTTTTGCAATCTCAATGGAGCGGTGATTAGCTAACAGCAGTTTATACTTAGCTGAAAAGAAATAAAATTGATGTCTTAATTCCAACCTGAGCATAAAAACAGATGTCTGTTGGTTTTCTAAGCATTTGATGAGGTAAATTCACCACTTTGGGTTCACACAGAACATAACAACTTACCGGCATTAAAATATACAAGTCTCTCTTTTTCTTCACGTCACTGCCGTTGAGACGCCACCATCTTTGTTGAAAATTTCAGAAGCTCTCTGGTGGTCATGTGATTTGCTGCTAGCACTCTGACTGAATGATCTTAAAAAGTTGCCCAAAACGATCAAAATCATTCAGATAGAAATGATGTTGCCCCAATCTCAATGGGAAAGTGTCAAAGCGCAATTGCCGGGCAACACTGACCCAAAAAGTTGCCCCATGTATCATCATCTTTGCAGTTTCCCTTCAGTAGAACTAAGAGGTCCAAATCTGTTCCAGCATGACAGTGCACATGTACACAAAGCACAGGAGCTCCATGAAAGGTATACTGCCTTTCAGATTTTTCAAGTATAGATCATAAAAATAATTTTCCTGACACCCAGTTATTTTTGTTTAGTGACCGAAAGCTACTGAATTCAAATCACAGACTTCCAATTTTATTAGATTTTTTTTTAAACAGAACAATTAATGAATTTATCTCCAAACAGCCCTAAATTCTGCGCTATTTTTTCCTGCTTCACCATGACCCAATTCAAGATACTACATCATGCATCACGTGGTGGGCTTTCCCCGTTCACAAAAGGCATTGTAGGATACAAATTTCAAACAGGAGAGAAAAATGGAGGACGTGAGTGTGCGAATGAAACGTGAAAGAGCGACTACAGTAATGGAAAGCGAGAAGAAAAGACGTTATGTTCTATACGAAGGAAAGGAAACGCAGGACCAAACTAATAAATATGGGCGCTCAGCGAGCACCTCGGTGTGATCAGCTGTTCGTTTAGCGACAGAATGATGGAACTGTCAGTGCACGCTCAAAGGGAAACCTGTAGATGGCAGTAATGCAACACTGTGGATGCCAGCTGCTGTAAAACCCAAAAGAAGAAGAAGAATGTAAACCTGCGCATGCACACATAGACTTCATCTGTCTGCTTGACTGCACGAAGTGAGCTATTTCATGCACATTATTTGCTTTAATTCCCTCAAATAACTTTCCAGCCACAGAATGGCCTGATATTTTGTGAGATATTACAGAAATAATAGTGTAGGGGTGGAAGGGGCTCTGGATAGAGGTAGCACCTTTGATGTCTGGTAGCTGCATCCACTTGTAGGATGTAACGGGCATCACTGGTCCTCATCCATCTCCAAACTCTCACGTGCTGGCTCCTAGTGCCACACTCCGGTACACTGCTTCAGCTGGCGGGCTAAACCACGTGAGGGGGTGATGTTTTCACTGCACCACTGGGCATATGAACTCCCACGATGGAGTCACTGGCCAGGTGTACGAAACAGGGCGCGCCACTCCGGAAGACTGCGGCCGTGTTTTCAAATAGGGGAGGCAGGCCTCTCAGCTCAGTACAGCAACCTGCATAGGAGAGGTAAACTCTGATATCAAACCTATGAGCAGGGAGCATCACTGCCACCATCCCAGCTTGCTAGGCCATGACAGAGGAACCCCTGGTGTAAAGGGTAGGGCCAGTTCATCACACACTGCACTCTACCTTAAAGCTCCATAGAGTAAGGCATGAAGGACAAGTCCACGTCCAGTCCTGTAGCAATGGGTGGGGGCGAAAATGGCAGGTGGAAGATGTCACTGGTAGCTGCAGCCCCAAAGCTGCATGCAGGCGGCTCAGGACCATGGGTCATCTGACGTCGACCTGGAGATGACGACGTCACCCGGCAGCACACTGAGCGACCAAGCAGCCCTGTTTAGGGACAGCATTACTTGCCCCACTTGGGGAGGGGCCTAGAAAAGGTGGCCTGATCAAAGCTCGTCTCCATAGAACCCAGTTGGCTTGCCACGGTCACTGGGCATCTTTCAACATGGTCAAAAATCAGGAAAAAAGAATATGTGCTCTCCACTCACCTCAAAAAGTGGACTACGTTTGAAAGTAGCATGCTGGAACATCAGAACCATGCTGGATACAGTGAACAGCGGTCGCCCAGAGTGCTGATCTGCTCTCATCACTCATGAGCTCCGTAGACTAAATGTCGACATAGCGACAGTCAGCGAGGTATGACTTGTGGAGGTGGGCAGCCTGAAGGAGCAAGGCACAGGATACACCCTTTACTGGTTGGGCAGATGCTCAGCAGAGAGGCGCCTCTCCGGCATGGGCTTCATGATCAGGGACACCATAGCCTCCAAGTTTACTGAGCTACCAAGGGGCCACTCTGACTGCATCATCTCTTTGCGTCTACCAGTCTGGAATGGCCACATTTCCATGATCAGTGTGTAAGCCCCAATGCTCCAAGCGGAACCAGCTGAAATGGACAAGCTCTACTCTGTCCTGTGCACTGTCATACAGCAAGTCCCTGCAGACAACAAGGTGCTTGTCCTTGACAACTTTAATGCCAGAGTGGGCCGAGATTCGGACATCTGGAAAGGAATCCTCGGCAAGCACGGCGTGGGGAACTGCAACGACAATGGGCGCCTGGTGTTGGAACTCTGCGCTGAGCAGCAACTTGTCATCACTAACACCATTTTCCAGCAGAGGGACAGCCTGAAGACAACTTGGATGCATCCTCGGTAGAAACACTGGCACCTCATAGACTATATTATAGTGCGCCAGTGTGATAGGAAGGATGTCCTACACACCCAAGTGATGCCCAGCATCGAATGCCACACAGACCACAGGCTTGTCCGCTGCAAACTAAACCTTCAATTCAAGCCTAAGACCAAAACCAAGTGCAGAGGCCCACCCCAGAAGACATTTCAGGTCAACAACCTTATGTCCCCAGAACTGAGGGCAACCTTCAAAGAAAGTCTGCACTCTAGACTTGAACACTAGAGTTTCCCCATCACCTCTATTGAAGAGCAGTGGGACCACCTCAAGACTGCTATTATCCAGACATCCAAGGAAGTTCTCGGCTTCAGCTCGAGGAAAAACAAGGACTGGTTTGATGAACACAATGCAACAATCCAAGACCTTCTGATGAAGAAGAGGGCAGCACATCAGGTCCACCTAGCTCAGCCCACCTGTCCACAGAAAAAAGTAGCCTTCTGCCTGGCCTGCAGCAACCTCCAGTGCACCTGCATAAAATACAAAATCAGTGGTGTACCGACCCCGCTGAATGGACCCAGCTGCACGCAGACCAAGGAGACTACAGAGGGTTCTATGAGGCCCTGAAAACAGTGTATGGTCCAGTCCACCAAGTGCAGAGCCCACTGCATAGCCTGGATGGCACAGCACTCCTGACAGACAAGGCATCCATCCTCAGTTGTTGGTCTGAGCACTTCCAGAACCTCTTCAGTGCCAACCGCTCAGTTGCCGATGCAGCAATCCACCGCATCCCCCAACAGATGATCAGGGCTGAACTGGACAAAGTCCCTATGCTGGATGAGATCGTCAAAGCCATAGAGCAGATCAAGCCTCGGAAGGCAGCAGGAATCAATGGCATACCACCAGAAATCTGGAAGTACGGTGGCTCTCACCTACATGCTAAGCTCCATGAATTCCTTGGCCACTGTTGGGAACAAGGTGAACTCCCCCATGACCTCCAAGATGCGGTGATCATAAGCCTCTACAAAAACACAGAAGAAAAGTCTGACTGCTCCAACTATCGAGGAATTACACTGCTCTCCATTGCTGGCAAAATCCTTGCTAGAGTCCTTCTCAGTCGACTCGTGACCAGCGTAGCAGATGATCACCTCCCTGAGAGTCAATGCAGCTTCAGGGCAAACAGAGGCACCATCGACATGGTCTTTGTACTCAGGCAACTTCAGGAAAAAATGTTGTGAGCAAAACAAGGCTTGTACGTAACCTTCATGGACCTGTCCAAAGCCTTTGACACTGTGAGCAGACAGGGACTCTGGCAAATCCTGGAATGCCTGGGCTGCCCCCCAAAGTTCCTGCGGATGGTCATCCAGCTGCACGAAAACCAGTTGGGGCAGGTCCGCTATGACAACAAACTCTCTGAGCCTTTCACCATCATCAATGGAGTAAAGCAAGGCTGTGTTCTCATGCCGACACTCTTCTCCATCTTCTTTAGCATGATGCTATGCCAGGCCATGGAAGAGCTTGGCGAGGACGATGGTGTCTACATCCGCTATCGCATAGATGGCAGCCTGTTTAACCTGAGGCACCTGCTGGCCCACACCAAGACGTTGGAGCACCTGATCCACTAACTGCTGTTTGCCGATGATCCCGCGCTGGTCGCTCACACTAAGCCAGCCATGCCGCACATGGTCTCCTGCTTCACAGATGCAGCCCAACAATTCAGCCTGGAAGTCAGCCTCAAGAAGACAGAGGTGCTTCACCAACTTGCACCTCGTGAGGTGTATCATCAGCCTTGCATCTGCATTGGCCCAACTGAACTAAACTCAGTCCAGCAGTTCACTTACCTAGGCTGCACCATCTCATCGGATGCCAAGATTGACAAGGAGGTTGACAACAGGCTTGCCAAAGCAAACAGCACCTTTGGCAGGCTCCAGAAAAGAATCTGGGGTAACAAGGACCTAAAGAAGAACACCAAGGTCCTTGTATACCACACTGTGGTCCTGACCACTCTCTTTTACGGCTCTGAGGCCTGGGTCACCTACCGCCGCCACCTGCGCCTCCTCAAGCGCTTCTATCAGCACTCTCTCTGCTCCATTCTTAACATCCATTGGTGCGACTACATTATGAATGTTGAGGTCCTACAGAGGGTGGAGGCCACCAGTCTTGAGCCCATGCTACTGAAGTCACGGTTGCAATGGGCTGGACATGTGTCCAGAATGGAGGACCATTGATTATCCAAGATTGTCCTGTACAGGGAGCTTTCCTCTGGCCGCTGAAACCCAAGGGCCCCAGTCAAGAGGTATAAAGATCTCCTGAAGGCTCCCCTAAAGATCTGCAACATCAACCCCAACTCCTGGACATCTCTCGCTTCAGACCGTGACAGCTGGTGAAAAACTGTTCACAGTGCTGTCAGTTCCTTTGAGGATGATCAGAGAGCAAACCTGGAGGACAAAAGGAGCAGAAGGAAAAATAGACCAACCACTGCTCCCAACCCTGATTTCATGCTGACCTGCAACCTCTGTGGCCGAACCTGTCTGTCGAGGATAGGTCTCATCAGTCACAAGAGAGCCTGTAGCCGACATGGACATTCCCCCTCATAAATATTCATTCGCGAATCAAAGCCAAGAGAGAAGAGACAGAAATAAACATATGTCACAATGACCAAATTTCAGAGGGAACTAAATTTCACTGATTTTATGAAATCGAAAGGCCGTCTCTCTTGAAGACATAATGTGTTAAAATTGAAGTGGAAGAACTCGAGTGTCCTTCACAGAGCCCTGACTGACCTCAAGCCCACTGAACACCTTTGGAATGAACTGGAATGGGATAATGATGCCATCAATGTGATCAGGGAATCAGATATGTGGATCCACAAAAGGGAATTTTAAAATACATCTTTAGCCTCTGTCTTGAAAGAAAATGTCTCCTACACCATAGAGCTTGGACAACTCCTGTTATGATGAAACAACCCAATCCTGGAGTAGCAGTTTCTGTTGCAGATGACTTGTCTACATTACTGTCTCATTTTCAACATCTCTTTTGCAGATGTCTCTCTAGAGGAGATGGGGACAGCCTTTAGACATGATCCTCCCAGGATATGTTGCAAGTAGAAGGAGTTAAGCTTCTTTTCTTGTCAGGAATATGTAGTCCAGCTCTCACATGCATAAGTGTGTTGAACATGAATGCCTGATAGACATTCAGTTTGGTGAGTTCACTGTTCTGCCAGACTCTCTTGCTAAGTGTCCACATGACTCTGGCTGGCTTTCCAATGAAGATGTTGATCTTGACATCAAGAGAGAGGTTCGTGGAGAAGATCTGGCCCAGGTACTGGATGTAAAGTTATTGACAAACACAAGCATGGAGCTGTTAATAGAAATTGAGAGAAATGTGTAGATATCTTGACCCATGATCCATGGGATTCTTGGTGTTGGTTGTCAATCCAAACTCGGTGCACACCTTGGAGAACCTGTCCCTCAGGTACTGGGGGCCCTTCTGCATGTGAGCAGCAAGTACAGCCTCGTCTACGAATATTGTTTCTTTTATCTTTTGGTTTTTGCGTGATGATGATGAGCCAAGTTGAAGTATTTACCATCTGATCTGGTTTGCAACTCAATTCCTTCAAAGCAGCACTGAGAAAAATATCTCAAACAACTATCTTACCTGTTATGACTTCTTTAGTGGTGCTTTGTTCTGAGTAGCTGGGCCTGTGGCTTGTTTGATGCCTTTTGTACAAAGCTCTCACATTCTCTGTGTCAGAAGCCAGCTGGAAGATTGAGCACAGCTGGAGCAATATCTCCATTCATCTGCACAACTTCAGGCTGTCTGTGGCTTGAGCTCTGACAGCATCTGGGCATCAAGGCCCTATTAGTGGACAAAGGCCATCCTTTTGGCTGCAGTCAGGAGCTCCATTGCAGTGACATAAGCATCATATCACTTTGCATTCTTGCCTTCTTTCCTTCTTTCTTCCCATCGGCAGTGAGATGTAAATTGTGGTGCTCAGACTACTCCATCTTTTTTCTTGCAGTCTCTGAGGTACAGCTTGGGGAAATCAGTTCAAGCATGGAGATGAACTGCTTTGTGCTCTTAAAATCAGTGATGTTCCCAATGTTGACATGAGGAAGAGCCATGACTTGGAGTAGTGTAAGCACTTTGGTTTGGTTTCAGTGTGATCTTTCTGAACATGAACGATGGTCTGAATCCCATTCAGTACTACTCTATCTGCAGTGAGGCGTACTCTACAATGAGTCCTGGTGATGATGAGATCCAGCTGGTGCCACTGTCCTGACCCAAGGTGACCCAGGAGACTTTATGTTGTGGCTTGGAAGGTAAGTGTGAGTTTCCATGCATAGGCCATTGCTGCAGAACAGCTCCTGTCTTCTTTCATGGTTTCAGATCCATGACCTCGCAGGTAGGATGGCCAAGCAATGAGGTGCTCTCACATCCTGGGGTTGGAGTCACCGGGCAGTTACAGATTTTCCCAGCTGGTATATTTTAATGGTGCTGTGAAGGTCACTACAGTAAACAATTAATAAACAAACATACAAACAAATTGATAGGTCAATTTTATATTTTTTATATGACCTGAGACGGGGCGGCATGGTGGTGTAGTGGTTAGCGCTGTCGCCTCACAGCAAGAAGGTCCTGGGTTCGAGCCCCGGGGCCGGCGAGGGCCTTTCTGTGTGGAGTTTGCATGTTCTCCCTGTGTCCGCGTGGGTTTCCTCCAGGTGCTCCGGTTTCCCCCACAGTCCAAAGACATGCAGGTTAGGTTAACTGGTGACTCTAAATTGAGCGTAGGTGTGAATGTGAGTGTGAATGGTTGTCTGTGTCTATGTGTCAGCCCTGTGATGACCTGGCGACTTGTCCAGGGTGTACCCCGCCTTTTGCCCGTAGTCAGCTGGGATAGGCTCCAGCTTGCCTGCGACCCTGTAGAAGGATAAAGCGGCTACAGATAATGAGATGAGATGACCTGAGACATTTTATTAAAACAATTTCTGGTAAAAGGTGTTTCCTCAAGCTCTTTGAGTTGTTTGAGAACTTCATGTATCATTTCAGAGGCGGGACTTTTATAGTGGTATAAATACACACAGCAGACTTCATCACACGCCACTGAGTGCAAGATTGAGAGCTGTGTGTGAGAGAGAGAGAGAGAGTTATGCTTTACTCAGGCATGAAGTGATGCACTACAGCAGCAGAAATGGTGTGTGGAGAAGAATGCTCGCTCTGTAATTTATGACAGACTGAGCTTCTGTATTTCTGAGAGGATCTGCCACTCCACCATCGAGAACGACACAGAGGAACTCGTTACTGAAGGGATCAACACCAAACATGAAAACACACTCATTTACTGGCAAACCACACTCGGATCTGTCACATTAGATCTGCCACATGGCAATGTGCCAAGAGTGAGGGAGGGTGTGGGTGGGTGGGGAGTTGGGAGGGAGGGGGGATTTTTCTTTTTAATTTCCCCTAAAAGTCACATACAAGTTAAAAAACAAAACATATGCCGATGTGATTTGTGGCATTTCTTGATATACTGAAAGTCTAATTAGTGTTCTGACTAAAGCTGTTTAAAATATAAATAAATAAATAAATAAATGAATAAATATTCGGATTAAAACAGTTCTTATTATACAATGAAAATTTAAAATAAATCAGTGAAAACAAGTAAGCAAAAATAAGTAAAATGAATTAACACAAATAAAATAAATAAAAATTATTTCAAGTTACAGTGGTGCTTGAAAGTTTGTGAACCCTTTTTTAATTTTCTATATTTCTGCATAAATATGACCTAAAACATCATCAGATTTTCACACAAGTCCTAAAAGTAGAGAAAGAGAACCCAGTTAAACAAATGAGACAAAAAATATCACACTTGGTCATTTATTTATTGAGGAAAATGATCCAATATTACATATCTGTGAGTGACAAAAGTATGTGAACCTCTAGGATTAGCAGTTAATTTGAAGGTGAAAATAGAGTCAGGTGTTTTCAATCAATGGGATGACAATCAGGTGTGAGTGGGCACCCTGTTTTATTTAAAGAACAGGGATCTATCAAAGTCTGAGCTTCACAACACACGTTTGTGGAAGTGTATCATGGCAGGAACAAAGGAGATTTCTGAGGACCTCAGAAAAAGCGTTGTTGATGCTCCTCAGGCTGGAAAAGGTTACAAAACCATCTCTAAAGAGTTTGGACTCCACCAATCCACAGTCAGACAGATTGTGTACAAATGGAGGAAGTTCAAGACCATTGTTACCCTCCCCAGGAGAGGTCGACCAACAAAGATCACTCCAAGAGCAAGGCGTGTAATAGTCGGCGAGGCCACAAAGGACCCCAGTGTAACTTCTAAGCAACTGAAGGCCTCTCTCACATTGACTAATGTTAATGTTCATGAGTCCACCATCAGGAGCACACTGAACAACAATGGTGTGCATGGCAGGGTTGCAAGGAGAAAGCCACTGCTCTCCATAAAGAACATTGCTGCTCATCTGCAGTTTGCTAAAGATCATGTGGACAAGCCAGAAGTCTATTGGAAAAATGTTTTGTGGATGGATGAGACCACAACTGAACTTTTTGGTTTAAATGAGAAGCGTTATGTTTGGAGAAAGGAAAACACTGCATTCCAGCATAAGAACCTTATCCCATCTGTGAAACATGGTGGTGGTAGTATCATGGTTTGGGCCTGTTTTGCTGCATCTGGGCCAGGACGGCTTGCCATCATTGATGGAACAATGAATTCTGAATTATACCAGCGAATTCTTCAGGAAAATGTCAGGACATCTGTCCATGAACTGAATCTCAAGAGAAGGTGGGTCATGCAGCAAGACAACGATCTTAAGCACACAAGTTGTTCTACCAAAGAATGGTTAAAGAAGAATAAAGTTAATGTTTTGGAATGGCCAAGTCAAAGTCCTGACCTTAATCCAATGGAAATGTTGTGGAAGGACCTGAAGCGAGCAGTTCATGTGAGGAAACCCACCAACATCCCAGAGTTGAAGCTGTTCTGTACGGAGGAACGGGCTAAAATTCCTCCAAGCCGGTGTGCAGGACTGATCAACAGTTACCACAAACGCTTAGTTGCAGTTATTGCTGCACAAGGGGGTCACACCAGATACTGAAAGCAAAGGTTCACATACTTTTGCCACTCACAGATATGTAATATTGGATCATTTTCCTCAATAAATAAATGACCAAGTATAATATTTTTGTCTCATTTGTTTAACTGGGTTCTCTTTATCTACTTTTAGGACTTGTGTGAAAATCTGATGATGTTTTAGGTCATATTTATGCAGAAATATAGAAAATTCTAAAGGGTTCACAAACTTTCAGTGAGAGAGAGACAGATTGAAGGAGAGGGAGAGAGAGAGAAAGACAGAACAAGACAGAGAGAGACAGAGCGTGAGGGAAAGAGAGAGAGATACAGAGTGAGGGAGAGTTTTGAATGTCAAATACATTTTTTTATTAAATTGCAGTGATTTTTTTTTTCACATCACCTTCATGACTAAAGGCTGCTGAAACACTACAGCGGATAAAAATGTGATGAAATGTGTGTGTGAGTTAAAGCACATTGGTTTTCTCTGAAAGCTTCTCTCTGCTCACTGTGTTTTATTTTCCTCATGTATAATGAACACTGTTGATGCAGTGTGTGTGTGTGTGAAGAACACACAAGCTACAGAACAGATTAGAATTGGAAGGTTATGCGTGTTACTGTGTTTAAAATGAAGCAGTAATGGTGTCATTAATAACTCACTCCTCTGCTCAATGCTCACTGACCTGAATCAGGTCTCACCTCCTGAAGGTGGGGTCACGACCACAGTTTGTCCTTTTGTGAATTTATGACGCCCTCAAATGTCAAAAGCCTGCTGATTATTTATACACCGACTTTCAGCACATAGGACATTTCAGGAAACAACACCAATCACAGCAGCATACAGTACGATATATCAATTATGTGCTTTTATACATGTCTTTGAGGGGAAATAAAAGGAATATTGGCACCCTTCACTCTTGGTGTGCTGCCATCATGTGACAAATTTTACAGCTCGGTATTGTGCGAATACGCCTTTGTGTTTGTGATGTTGATCTTTTATGTGATGATTCTCAAAGTGTGTTCTGATGTTTGATGTCATGGGAGCACCAAGCTACATTTCCCATCATCCCCAGAATGTCTCGTCTCACTAATCACTCTCACCTGTGTCTGGGTATGGCTGTTAGCACCACCGTTTCAGTTCTGGTGTCTCACAGTTGAGCTTTTGTCGTTGCTGTACTGTAGTTTGTTGTGGCTTAGGATCATTGATAGTCTGTCAGTTTTTTCTCTCATATCCACAGTTCATATTTATGGTTCTTGTTTTGTTTGTACTTTACATAATAAATGATCTGCACTTGTAGCTGCTTCAACTCCAATCTGTGACATTCTACTTTTGTTCAGTGGTGGAAATCACAACCCACCATTACCAATATTATTACACCTGTAAAGAATGTCCACTGGAATGTATTGACAATGAATAATTTATTGACAAAAATAGAGTTCGGGTGAATTGGAGAAGTGAAATTTGCTATTTTGACATTTGAGACAGTCGAATATATCCCACTCACACTGCATAATTACTGATTTAGTGTCTCATGGCTTCATTAAGTTGTGCTTTGTTAAAAATAGCACAATGTGCTGGATCAAGTGCTATTTTATGCGTTACTGAATAATGAGCATGGAAGCCATTTTGTTAAATTCAACCAATTAATCTTGGACTATACACGCAGCATTATATCATTAATATATTAGATTAGAACCCTGGGTGGTACAGTGGTGCAGTGGTTAGCACTGTTGCCTCATGCCAAGAAGGGTAAGAAGGTTCTAGGTTCGAATGTCACTGCCAACAGGGGGCTTTCTGTGTCCCCATGTCTGTGTGGGTGTTCTGGTTTCCCCCACAGTTCAAAGACATGCAGATTAGGTCAAATACCCAGCCATTGGGGTTGTACAAGCCAGTGCATACTTGGTGCCAGTCCCATGCCCAGGTAGACTGGGGGAGGGCTGTGTCAGGAAGGGCATCTGGTGTAAAACCTATGCCAAATCAAATATGTGGAACAGATCCACTGTGGTGACCCCGAATGCTGGCGTGGATTTGGGGTGGGGGGGCACCCGGCGCATGCCCCGATCCGAAAAAAAAAATAGTTTTAGTATTGCAAATACCAAGATATGTCCACCGTTTTTTATTTAATTAATAAGGCTCAAAAAATAAACAAAATAAATCGTTATATGAGATTGAGCTGAAGAGTTTATGGTATAAATTTATATTTAATAGTAGGTTCCTAGCTTAGGTTTTTTCACTCGTGACACGAATGCAGTGAAAAGCAAGCTAGGCGACTCCTGCTGGATCTTAACAGGGCGTGGGAACTTCATGCATCGACATAATAACAGTGTGGGAAATAAGGCTGGACCAGAGGATGCTGACTGGTGACTTTTCGCATTTGTCCATCTGTATTTCAAAAGCATTAAACCGGATAACCCATGAAAAAGTTTAAAGATATGGGTCTAATCTACTTCTAACTTTCTTCCAAATGTTATACTGGGTGAATACATTATGTCGTAACATGGCCTGTGATTGGCAGATCGCAGACATGCTTGATGAATGACGAGTCGCCTCTCATCAGTGAGTAGGAGTGCATTCTGGCCTGACACCATGCGATGCTGTGATCAGCTGGGCAGATATATTACTAACGTTAAAAGAAAATTGACTACTACAGGTTTTAGACCCTGACAAAGTGTTTTTTCCATCATATTTTAAGCAGGTTTTTCTTGAATCTTCTGATATGTGACCCCTCACCGAATCCAGGGACGCATGTCGGCTGAAACGAATCCGAGATAATTGCAAAAGAAGCATTTTTTTTTCGAAATTTGTGATTTTTGTTTTTTTCCATCATGTGCAAGTTGAGATCTTGAAGAATGCAATCAGTATTTCAGATAATAGATTGTTTTGTTGGAAAAGCATACATTTTTTGTTGCAAATTGTCTCATTTTTGTCAGGACTGTAGCCTGCTGGGGGGTGTGGGTAAATTACCATATGGGCCATTCACATGATGATTTAAGTCTTTTGTTGTTGTTTTTTTCGTGAATCAGCTGTATGATACAAGCTGAGCGCGTGGCTACTTAGCTGCATACAGGCATGTAATTTCACTATGGAATGAGCAAGCTAAACAGAGCGCAGAGGAACTGAAACACCGCGAAGCAAACAGACACACGGTATTTACATCGGAGATAACCATTTCTAGCAAAAAACCCTGCAACCTTGTTTTCCAGATTGAATGGAATACTTGAATGATCGGATGATACACGGACCGTTCTAGGACTACATTCCATCGGAGGCATTGGTGTGTGCAAGGCGCCGTTTCTCTTTCTGATGGGGTAAGTTTATTAATCTAAGGCTGTGTGGTTATTTTTGCATGTAACGGAGAGTGTTGTGGTTTGGTTAAGCCTAGGTCACAACCGGACGTACGATTTTTTGGTCGTGTGATTTTTGGCGTTTCCCAAATCGCTGCGTTTTTTTTTTGTTCATGGAGAAAGACGTGCGTTGGCCTTAAGTTTGTCTTGCAACCTGAAAAAAAACGTAAGCGCCCGTAGAGTTTGTTTGACATGACAAAGAATCGCTGCGTTTTTTTTTTGTTCATGGAGAAAGACGTGCGTTGGCCTTAAGTTTGTCTTGCAACCTGAAAAAAAACGTAAGCGCCCGTAGAGTTTGTTTGACATGACAAAGAGCCTCTGCGGCCGGTCTGTGGCTCGAAAATCAGCACGTCACACGCGCGCTCTCATGCGTTTCTTGCGCGCTCTCCATGTGTTTCTTGCGTTTTTTGCATGTAGACCGGCCGTAGGAGCACGTACCGTACGGCCGGTTGTGACCGAGGCTTTACATGAAACTAGCGTTGTGTTAGTTGTGTCATCATCGTGCTATCTTTCTTTCTTACGGTGTGAGTAATTTTTCAACCACAAAACGTTAAAGTATACTTTAGGACTTATTTTTGTACTTCATAATTGTGTTGGGCATACTTTGCATGGAAGGAAAATTGACGTGGTGATCTTTGTTTACATGAAAGTAGTATTGTGCTAGCTAGTAGGGGGTAGGGCTTTCCTTAATGTCATGCAAATGAGCAGCATTATGTGCCCGCCCTACACCCAGAGTAGCTGAGATGGAAAACTTTGAGGGCGATTTTCTCCCTTTTCTGTTTTAAGAAGTATACACTTTCAAAAGGCCACACATTCTTCAAATATTGTCAGATCTCCACATGGAAGGCATCATTGGAAAGCTTAGAAACTGTACTTTCTGAATCTGTCAATAACTCAAAATGCCCCTGGGCAGACATGTGTCCCTGGATTCCGTTTTCTGACACATATTTTCTTGTAAATTATATTCAATCTGTAGTGTAATTAGCAAATAATGTCTAGTGCAATTTGGCCTTTGAAGATCACAAAAATGTGCCTGAAAATAGCTGAGAAGCCATCTCCAGGCATCTAAAGCCCTTCAGCTTCCAGGGCCTTAAGGCAGGCCCCGGACCCCTGGCCGCATTGTTCCGGGCCTTTGGCCCATCATTCAGACAGGCTGAAATTTGGGTGGATGGAGAACATTTCAGTCTTGTCTGTCCTGTGGCAATCTGCTTAAAATTCCTTATTTCCCACACGATAATAACACACTGTGTTCCCGGACTGCACAGTAGATTACATGTAAAGGGTGTCATCATCCTTTTATGTTTACGGTATCTACGTAGTGGATGTTCATTATGTCTAACTATTACAAATATTTTTAAGTTCGTTTCTTAGACAAGGATTTTTTTTAAGCTTGTTACCTTGTTAACAGTTTCGGCGAGAATCTCCCGCCTTCTTCAGAAACAGTCACCAGATGGCGAGTGGTGACGTGCCTTATCAGCTGATGTTGCGTGCAGGAGGCGTGAACGTCCCGCCCAATTTGACAGGTAGTCCACGCCTCCTGCTGTTGGATTTTAGAGGCAGAGATACGCAAGCGGGCGCAGAGGACGATGAACCGGGACGAGGGAGCGTACGCACTGTCGCACACCTGGAGCGCCGTCCTGGAGGAGCGACCTGACAGCAGGAGGCGTGGACTACCTGTCAAATTGGGCGGGACGTTCACGCCTCCTGCACGCAACATCAGCTGATAAGGCACGTCACCACTCGCCATCTGGTGACTGTTTCTGAAGAAGGCGGGAGATTCTCGCCGAAACTGTTAACAAGGTAACAAGCTTAAAAAAATATCCTTGTCTAAGAAACGAACTTAAAAATATTTGTTTACGGTATCGTTAACACGCGTGTTCACAAGCCAAAATGATAATATGCTGCAGCAGGCTTATTGCATACACACACACACACACACATGTTTGCTGTCCGGCTACTGCTTGTATTCATTAATAGGGTATCCCTGTACTCACTATTGAGGTTTTTCACCTGACGTCACAGGGTCACGTGACGCCCCGGTGTCCGCCATTTTGGACGGCAAGCTACATACTAACGCTGCAGACAGAGAGGGAGAACCAGCTTGGAAAAAACCGTGTTACAGACACCTAGAATAGATTAATTTGTCAGTAAGCACTCTATAAATAACCATGGTGTTTGCTTGTTGTGCTGTGGGCTGCCACAACAGACAGGGACAGCGTGCAGGACGCTCCTTTTACCCGTTTCCTACTGACCCAGACAAGAGGGCCAAATGGATTGCAGCTATGAAGAGACAGGATTGGGAGCCAACAGAGTACTCCAGACTTTGCAGTGATCATTTCATTTCAGGTTAGTTTATCAGTTAACGCAATTTTGATAAAATATATAGCAAAAAGTAAATGGGTCAGTGTTTGTTAACCCATCTGAGCAGTGAAACAAGGCAGTGTTAATTTGTCTAGGGTTGCATGTAGCAGACATTTTGTTCTCCTGTTTGTCATGTATTATTTTCCTTTTGATGAATAAAGTTTACAAATACTACTTATGTCATAGCCAGAGCGAGCCTAGCGCGCTCGGGCGCCGGAGCGAGCTAGCTCCCAGCCTGTCATTGTCCCAAATGTCACTGAAGTTATTTCAATGACATTTAATAACATTTTGTTTATCCTGAGGACCGAAAGTAAATGAAAATGTGAACAAACCTTAGCTGTAATAAGATGGCGACCACCGGCTCCAGGGACGACCCGCTGATGTAGGTATGTTACCCAGCCTGACACAAAATATTTGTAGGCATCCAAACTCTTATACGCTTTCAGATCAATACCTGTGTATGGCGATGGGTTTTTAACGACATAGGTATACAGATCATGTGGGCCGAAGTCAGGTGAAGACGAGGGCTTCGTGTACTTCCGTACGTCAGTGAACAATCCTGGTGGAAGCAGGTAAACGTCGTTCTCTAAGCCTGCTAACCTCAATTTTTGCAAATACCTCTCCCTCTGCTCGCCCTGCACTGTAAGCCCGGACTTTGTATTTAATTAAATGTTTTAATTACAATGTACGTAAAAATTTAAGTTTGATTGCATTACTAAAAAATATGAAGTATATTCTACTAATTTGTACACATAGTCAAAAGTGTTAATAAGTTTAAGTTGAATGGCCTTAAAATTCTAAGTTTTAGTCATGACCACACCTCTGTTTTAATCTGCGCAGAGTTGTGAAGCCGCCATTTTAACTTTCACAGATCAGCAGCAGTTACGTGAGGTTTGGTAAAATTCAGAGTGAGCTTCAGCCAACGTTTCTTCTCTGAACTTAGTATTTTGGATCCTGACTGTCGGTGGGAATGTTTGTTTTAACTTTAAGAGCAGTGGAAATCGCGTGTTTGACAGTTACAGGTGGTATTTTACCAATTTCACGTCATTTTCATCTGTTGGCTAAGTTACTTTTGTCACTGTGGAGAGCTCTCTGGATTTGGAATGGGACACTTTTGAAGACTTTTCGGATAATGTAAGTATACAGCACAACCATATCATAGGTTTAATCATTATATATTGTACGATTAAGTAGCTAACGTTAGAATTGACGTTCTTCCTCTATTAGCTAAGTGCTCACTTGCTGTTAGCTGCATTGAACACCCGACCGACAGCACAGAAAACGCGCTCTTCCACGTTGTGCAGCAGAAGGCAGAAGGAGAGAGAAAGGAAGGCGGCGGTCCGTTGGTGTATCACTGTTTGGATTTATTTGGACATGTTATTTGGTTAAGTAGGTTTTTGGTGTGTCAGTTCATCACTATTGCTCACATTTTCCATCCTCTCTCTCTCTCTCTCTCTCTGCCCTCCTGTCTCTCTCTCCCTCTCTCTCTCTCTGAAAGTAAATATTTCTGTCAGTGAAAATCTTATATAGTATATGCATATTTTCTCAGTCCTGCCATTAAGAAAGATGAACACCATGCTGTCAGTCTTGTGAATCCAGGATTTGATTGTTTTTTTTTTTTTCTGCTCCTTTTTTTTGGTAAATGTGCTATCTACAATAAAATAAAAGAGAAAAAGAATGTACATTTGTTTTCTTTTTTTTGTTCATTAAAGTTAATATTGCTATTTATATTGCATTAAACCAACTTGGCATTTAGTGTAATGAACTTTATGTTACATTTAATGATTATACAAAGCAATTGGTTTAGCAAAAGATTTTAAGTTAAATCAACTTGGTATTTGGTGTGTTGTACTTAAAATAGCAATTCCATTCCCATCAAGCATTTAAGTTTAATTCACTCAAGTTTTGATTATATATTACTTAATTTTTTTAAGGCAACCGGTTTCCTCAAATATTTTAAGTAAACTCAACTTATCCGGGCTTTTTGTCCCAAGAGGATATTAAGATTTTAAATATTAAAGCAGTTAAGTGAATTAGACTTATCGTATTAAGTTCTGAGCATTCTAGTCTTAAGTAGACTGCACAGTTTTTGTTTAGTTCATTAATTAAGTCGTTCAAGTTGATTGTACTTGACAAATTCATTTTCTCTACTCTTCATAACTTAAACCACTTGAGGCAATCGCTTTACTAAAGTCGTTTAAGTGTACTCAACTTATCCGGGTTTACAGTGTGTAAATGCCCTACGTCGCTGGATAGTGAAGGTGTTTTCTGCATCTCGCTCCTTTTTCTTTTATGTTTTTCGTTTGTCGCCTTCCTCGCATTCAAACGGATTCGAGCCGTGACGTCCAAAATGGCAGCATCACATGACTTGGTCACGTGGGTGAAAAACCTCAATACCCTGCGTATGTACATGAGACACGTGCTGTTTCGGGCATGAACTTCACTTTGATTTTTACAACAGCAGTTGGATAGGTCTGTGAGAGATGTTGATTTTTGCAACGGCTCTGAAGAAAATCTGCTTGAAATCCCCTTAGTCTTGGGAACTGAGTGTCTGATGGCCCCTTGGCCCCCTGTCCTTACTGGGCTGACCCCCCATTATCCTGGATCTGCCCTTGTAATGGGAGCAGCCAAAAGGATGCTCACCATCTTCTCAGTGATTTACAGTATCACCATTTTAATTTTTTATGCTTCATTTTTATGTTGTCTCTCACTTTCATGTACCACTGTGTTACATTTGACAACATAGCAACCCCCCAACATTTCTATCTTCAGTCTGCATTTTCTATCCCTGATTTATGTTTGTTTTTGTTTAAAAGTGAGTGTTTGTGTTTAAAGGTGGTGGTCAAAACCATACTGAAAAGCCCTGTCTATGATAATCCTTCTCAGGAAAACCCGAGCAACCTCAGAGATGTGAACTAAATATGGGTGATTTTAATGATCTGAATGTGTAGCTCAGAGAATTGATTTAACTCCGTGAACTTTCGCTGCAAAAATAACATTTTGGACTCCGGGGTCAACAGTGTTTTGCATTCATGCAACTTTTATCTTTTTTTTTAATGTTATATCTTGCTAAGCAGTAATTAACATATTATCTAACAGCTAATGAGTGCTAAATAGATCACAAACCTATATTGTTTCCTTTTCTATTGCTTTTCTTAGCAATGGACTCTCTCGTTCAAGTATTCCATTATCCATGTTGACCCAGACTTGTTGCAACAGATTCTGTCATTTGGCCTACTCTGGTCACATTTACTGTAATTTGCTTCACATCGCGAGAGATATTTGATTCAGTCTGTGCTAATTTAGAAGAGCTCATCCTGACCCGTTTCCCAATTACATGAAAGACAGATGAAAGACAGACGTTTGTCTTTAAAAACACATTTACTCTCCACATGGTTCCAGAAATAACATTTAAATGAGCCAGCTTGATCTCCATTTCCTTCACAATGTCTGCATGATAATTAGCAGGAGCTGCTGAAAGCGCTGGTCAGACACAGCTTTGAAATGGAAAGTGTAGGATCAGTGCTGATCTTTAACAAAAAGAAGACTGACAGGCTCTTTGGTGCTTGTTGGACACTAATGGAACCAATTATGGTGCTATATTCAGGTCATGAGAAAGATTAAATGGAAATGCTGTGGTACTCTTCACTTGGAAGAGCTGGAAGCAACAAACATAAACCTGAGATGCATCTCCACAGAAATATGTGACACCTCACCGAATCCAGGGACGCATGTCGGCCGAAACGAATCCGAGATAATCGCAAAAGAAGCTTTTTTTTTTTTAAATTTGTGATTTTCGGTTTTTTTCCATCATGTGCAAGTTGAGATCTTGAAGAATGCAATCAGTATTTCAGATAATAGATTGTTTTGTTGGAAAAGCATACATTTTTTGTTGCAAATTGTCTCGTTTTTGTCAGGACTGTAGCCTGCTGGGGGGTGTGGGTAAATTACCATATGGGCCATTCACATGATGATTTAAGTCTTTTGTTGTTGGGTTTTTTTTCACCAATCAGCTGTATGATACGAGCTGAGCTCGTGGTACTTAAGCTGCATACAGGCGTGTAATTTCACTATGGAATGAGCAAGCTAAACAGAGCGCAGAGGAGCTGAAACACCGCGAAGCAAACAGACACACGGTAGTTACATCGGAGATAACCATTTCTAGCAAAAAAAAGCGCAACCAAAAGGAAGTGTTCTAGGACTACATTCCATCGGAGGCATTGGTGTGTGCAAGGCGCCGTTTCTCTTTCTGATGGGGTGAGTTTATTAATCTAAGTCTGTGTGGTTATTTTTGCATGTAACCGAGAGTGTTGTGGTTTGGTTACATGAAACTAGTGTTGTGTTAGTTGTGTCATCATTGTGCTATCTTTCTTTCTTACGGTGTGAGTAATTTTTCAACCACAAAACGTTAAAGTATACTTTAGGACTTATTTTTGTACTTCATAATTGTTTTGGGCATACTTTGTATGGAAGGAAAATTGACGTGGTGATCTTTGTTTACATGAAAGTAGCATCATGCTAGCTCGTAGGGGGTAGGGCTTTCCTTAATGTCATGCAGATGAGCAGCATTATGTGCCCACCCTGCACCCAGAGTAACTGAGAAGGAAAACTTTGAGGGCGATTTTCTCCCTTTTCTGTTTTAAGAGGTATACACTTTCAAAAGGCCACACATTCTTCAAATATTGTCAGATCTCCACATGGAAGGCATCATTGGAAAGCTTAGAAACTGTACTTTCTGAATCTGTCAATAACTCAAAATGCCCCCAGGCAGACATTTGTCCCTGGATAACGTTATCTGACACATATGTTTAAATCTGAGGACTAAAAGCTCTTATCTCACATCTCTGAATAAAGGATATGAGCACTGTGTGTGAGAAAACATCAATATTTAGCACGGTCTTACCATGGGACTTGGAAAGTTATGAAGGGTTAAGGTTCAAAAAGCTGACCTCAACAGTAGTAGAGATAAACACCACCACAAATAACGGAGCACAGGTATAAACTAGTGCAGGTAACATGAGCACAGGTGATGTTACACTCGCACGCATAACATGAGTAAAGATAAACAGCAACACCTAGAACACTAGCATAACTAAACACAACGGAGAATATCTAAAACACTGGCACAAGTAAATACCACCAAATTGAAAACCAGCAAATAAACACAATAAAATTACTACAATTAACAAGAACTTAGGTAATCACCTGCACAGCGAAACAAATCCTGAGAGAACTCTGTGGTACTGAAAAATGGGACATGTAACAATGGGAAATGCTAAATGCCAACAGAGCTAAACCAGTCACAGGCAAATACCTGCACAGGTAATAGAACAACTAAACACCAGCACAGGTGAGAGAACAACTAAAAACCTGCACAATAACAGAACAATAAACATCTGCACAGGTAACAGAACAACTAAATACCTGCACAATAACAGAACAAGTAAACATCTGCCCAGGTAGCGGAAAAACTAAACACCAGCACAGGCAACAGAACAACTAAAGTGTAGATCTGGAGGGTCCTCAGACATAGAGTGTTTTGGTAAACTGGCATGTATGGATGCTGTCAGTCCCCACTCGCTTGCTCACTCGAGTTTGTTGACGGTGTAGTGGCTGGCTGCTTTATGTCCCGGGGCCCCTCATGCCTGTGTTACCTTCTGGCTCTCCCCTTTTAGTTATGCTGTCATAGTTAGTTGCCGGAGTCCCTGCTTGTACTCAGTGCAATATGTATACTGTTCTTACTTATTCAGGTGACATTGGGCATACCTAACAACCTGTGTTTTCTCTCTCTTCTCCCCCCCCAGTCTGTCCCTCTGAGTTACAGTGGTGCTTGAAAGTTTGTGAACCCTTTAGAATGTTCTATATTTCTGCATAAATATGATCTAAAACATCATCAGATTTTCACACAAGTCCTAAAAGTAGATAAAGAGAACCCAGTTAAACAAATGACACAAAAATATTATACTTGGTCATTTATTTATTGAGGAAAATGATCTAATATTACATATCTGTGAGGGGCAAAAGTATGTGAACCTTTGCTTTCAGTATCTGGTGTGACCCCCTTGTGCAGCAATAACTGCAACTAAACGTTTGCGGTAACTGTTGATCAGTCCTGCACACCGGCTTGGAGGAATTTTAGCCCGTTCCTCCGTACAGAACAGCTTCAACTCTGGGATGTTGGTGGGTTTCCTCACATGAACTGCTCACTTCAGGTCCTTCCACAACATTTCCATTGGATTAAGGTCAGGACTTTGACTTGGCCATTCCAAAACATGAACTTTATTCTTCTTTAACCATTCTTTGGTAGAACGACTTGTGTGCTAAGGGTCATTGTCTTGCTGCATGACCCACCTTCTCTTGAGATTCAGTTCATGGACAGATGTCCTGACATTTTCCTTTAGAATTCGCTGGTATAATTCAGAATTCATTGTTCCATCAATGATGCCAAGCTGTCCTGGCCCAGATGCAGCAAAACAGGCCCAAACCATGATACTACCACCACCATGTTTCACAGATGGGATAAGGTTCTTATGCTGGAATGCAGTGTTTTCCTTTCTCCAAACATAACGCTTCTCATTTAAACCAAAGAGTTCTATTTTGGTCTCATCCGTCCACAAAACATTTTTCCAATAGCCTTCTGGCTTGTCCACGTGATCTTTAGCAAACTGCAGACGAGCAGCAATGTTCTTTTTGGAGAGCGGTGGCTTTCTCCTTGCAACCCTGCCATGCACACCATTGTTGTTCAGTGTTCTCCTGATGGTGGACTCATGAACATGAACATTAGCCAATCTGAGAGAGGCCTTCAGTTGCTTAGAAGTTACCCTGGGATCCTTTATGACCTTGCCGACTATTACACACCTTGCTCTTGGAGTGATCTTTGTTGGTCGACCACTCCTGGGGAGGGTAACAATGGTCTTGAATTTCTTCCATTTGTACACAATCTGTCTGACTGTGGATTGGTGGAGTCCAAACTCTTTAGAGATGGTTTTGTAACCTTTTCCAGCCTGATGAGCATCAACAACGCTTTTTCTGAGGTCCTCAGAAATCTCCTTTGTTCGTGCCATGATGCACTTCCACAAACATGTGTTGTGAAGATCAGACTTTGATAGATCCCTGTTCTTTAAATAAAACAGGGTGCCCACTCACACCTGATTGTCATCCCATTGATTGAAAACACCTGACTCTAATTTCACCTTCAAATTAACTGCTAATCCTAGAGGTTCACATACTTTTGCCACTCACAGATATGTAATATTGCATCATTTTCTTCAATAAATAAATGACCAAGTATAATATTTTTGTCTCATTTGTTTAACTGGGTTCTCTTTATCTACTTTTAGGACTTGTGTGAAAATCTGATGATGTTTTAGGTCATATTTATGCAGAAATATAGAAAATTCTAAAGGGTTCACAAACTTTCAAGCACCACTGTACATGTCAGTTCTGGGATCGAGATGCTGAACCTCTTCTGCTCCTCGGACCTGCCTGATCCATCCTGGTGCCCTGTGTCTGGCTGGAGTCTCATTGCATCACTCCTGTGGAGGGCGGCCCCATGTGGACATTTGGGGGTCGTGCCTGGAGGACGCTCTGGACTCCTGCAGTGGTGCTTTTGTGGCTGGGGACTGCAGTTGACTTGCTGACTTTGGGACTGCGGTTGTCGTGAACGGTTTTGTGCTCGGGTTTCCGTCGGTGGGGGGTTTATAGCATCAATGAATCTGACTTCATGTTAAAACTGTTCATGTTATAGCCATGTTGTCTGTTGTTGCCCAAATGAGGATGGGTGTCCTTTTGAGTCTGGTTCCTCTCGAGGTTTCTTCCTCATGTCGTCTGAGGGAGTTTTTCCTTGCACCGTTGCCACAGGCTTGATCATTGGGGATAGATTAGGGATAAAATTAGCTCATATTTTAAGTCGTTCAAATTCGGTAAAGCTGCTTTGCGACAATGATTGTTAAATACTTGCACAATAACAGAACAAGTAAACACCTACACAGGTAACAGAACAACTAAAGACCTGCACAGGAAATGGAACAATTAAACACCTGTACAATAAAAGAACAAGTAAACATCTGCACAGGTAGTGGAAAAACTAAACACCAGCACAGGCACCAGAACAACTAAAGACCTGCACAGGTAACAGAACAACTAAACACCTGCACAATAAAAGAACAATTAAACACATGCATGTGTACCAGAACAATTAAACACCTTCACAGGTAACAGAACAACTAAACACCAGGACAGGTAACAGAACCACTAAACACCTCCACAGGTAACGGAACAACTAAACACCTGCACATGTAACAGTAAAATTAAACACCAGCACAGGTAACAGAACAACTAAACACCAGCACAGGTAACAGAACCACTAAACACCAGCACAGGTAACAGAACAACTAAACACCAGCACAGGTAACAGAACCACTAAACACCTGCACAAGTAAGAGAACAACTAAACAACAGCACAGGTAACAGAACCACTAAACTCCTGCACAGGTAACAGTACAACTAAACACCTGCACAGGTAACAGAACAATTAAACACCAGCACAGGTAACAGAACAATTAAACACCAGGACAGGTAACAGAACAATTAAACACCAGGACAGATAACAGAACAATTAAACACCAGGACAGATAACAGAACCACTAAACACCTCCACAGGTAACGGAACAACTAAACACCAGCACAGCTAACAAGCAACTAAACAGCAGCACAGGTAACAGTACAGTTAAACACCAGCACAGGTAACAGAGCAACTAAAGACCTGCACAGATACGAGAACATCTAAACACCTGCACAAGTAACAGTACAATTAAACACCTGCACATGTAAGAGTAATATAGCTGTACAAAAACCAGTTTAAAAGCAGCATCAAATTGAAGAAAACAATAGTGCAGGTAAACTTTAGCACAGGTGAAGAGGTGCAGATTCAGGTAAACACCAGCACAGGTAAATAGTTGAGATGCTCAATCCTTTTCTTAACTCCATTAGCATTGAAACTCTATGTTCCTTCTCCTTGTCCATTTCAAATCCGATCATCTCAGCATTTTCCATGTAGTTAAGGTTAAAGTGGGTGGGCAGTTGGCTGGGGCTATTATAATCCCTGCATCTTATTTATTCATGATTGATTTTCAACAGGACTCAGAGAAAGCGAAGCGCTAACACACAACTGGTCTGTGGGAGTGTTTCGATATAGAGCTTCCCAGATCACAAACTAATTAATGATGTTATTACAGTGTTGTTCCTTCACCCAGGGGCTTGTGGGAACCTGGTGGTCACTTCACACAGAGGAGCTCATTTGTATTCGGACAAAGCGGAGACTGAAGGTCCTTCTGTTCCTGTGGGAGTTTTAGACCTCCACAGCTATAAAAAGGTGACTAAGCTGACTCTCACACGACACACGCTGAATATTTAACAGGATTTTACATTCTGTCCTCAAACCGAGTATGAGGTTCTATTACAGACATCCAGCATCATCTTTCTGGTGTGTTACGACTCCGCATTATTTCCTGAATGCCCAGATTTGTTCGTGTTTTATTCCTGTCACTTTCATTATTACTATTTTATGTTGTGATTGAGGGCTTTTCTCCCAGAACCAAGCAAATGGAATGAAATCCAATGTTTACTGCCATAAAGGAAAATGATTCCAAAAGACGGAAGATGATTTATCACAGATCTGATGGTTTGATCTGCTCGACATGTCGAGAGGGTGATAATACTCAGTCAGCCATGAGAATCGCCATGAAATCACCACAATGGAGTGATGAAGAAAGAAAGAACATTTACACATGCACTGAAAGCAAGTGTGAGTTAACAATACCTCAGGGACTGTGCGGACATGAAGGTAAAGGCAAAGGAAAAGAACTGCACAGCTAAACATTCACCCAGGGGAGGAACCCAGGCAAATACAACACAGAGGTAAAGAACTGCACAGGTAAACATCAGCACAAGTACATTCTAAGACAGGCAAAAATAAAAAAGAGGTAACAATCAGCACAGTTAAACAACAACACAGGTAAGTGCTAAATAAGGGAAATGTAAAGTAAACGTAAAGGCTCATTCAGATACAAACACACAATATCACTACAGGGAACACGAGCACAGGGAAACACAAGCAAAGATGAACACTGACACAACAGAATGCAAACTTATGCAGGTACAATCAGAGAAACATGACTGCAGGAAAACACTACGACTGATAAATACCAGCACAGGAAACTCTGGCACAAAACCTGCCCATGAAAAACAGATCTTCACAAATAAATACGACAACAGATAAAACAAGAGACAAACACTAGCACAGTAAAAGGAAAAACATCTGTACAGGTACACTCTAACCCAACTCAACACCTGAACAGGTAAACTCTAACACAACTCAACACTTGAACAGGTAAACTCTAACACAACTCAACACCTGAACAGGTAACCTTTACCACAACTAAACATCTGTACAGGTAAACTCTAACACAACTAAATACTTGAACAGGTAAACTCTAACACAACTCAACACCTGAACATGTAAATTCTAACACAACTCAACACCTGTACAGGTAACCTCTAACACAACAAAACATCTGTACAGGTAAAGTCTAACACAACTAAACACCTGAACAGATAAACTCTAACACAACTCAACGCCTATACAGGTAAACTCTAACACAACTCAACACCTGAACAGGTAAACATTAACACAACTCAACACCTGTACAGGTAAAGTCTAACACAACTCAACACCTGAACAGATAAAGTCTAACACAACTCAACACCTGTACAGGTAAAGTCTAACACAACTCAACACCTGTACAGGTAAAGTCTAACACAACTCAACACCTGTACAGGTAAAGTCTAACCCAAATCAACACCTGAACAGGTAAACTCTAACCCAACTCAACACCTGAACAGGTAAACTCTAACCCAACTCAACACCTGAACAGGTAATCTCTAACACAACTCAACACCTGAACAGCTGAACATTAACACAACTCAACATATGTACAGGTAAACTCACACAATGCAACACCTGGACATGTAAAGTCTAACACAATACCTGTACAGGTAACCTCTACCACAACTCAACAACTGTACAGATAAACTTTAACACAACTAAACACTTGAACAGGTAACCTCTATCAGAACTCAGCACCTGTACAGGTAAACTCTAACACAACACCTGTAGAGGTAAACTCTAACACAACTCAACACCTGTACAGGTAAACTCTAACACAACTCAACACCTGTAGAGGTAAACTCTAACACAACTCAACACCTGTACAGGTAAACTCTAACACAACTCAACACCTGTACAGGTAAACTCTAACACAACTCAACACCTGTAGAGGTAAACTCTACCACAACTCAAAACCTATACAGGTAAACTCTAACACAACTAAACATCTGTACAGGTAAACTCTAACACAACTCAACACCTGTACAGGTAAACTCTAACACAACTCAACACCTGTACAGGTAAACTCTAACACAACTCAACACCTGTAGAGGTAAACTCTAACACAACTCAACACCTGTACAGGTACACTCTAACACAACTCAACACTTATACAGGTAAATTCTAACACAACTAAATACTTGAAGAGGTAAACTCTAACACAAATAAACACCTGAACATGTAAATTCTAACACAACTAAACACCTGTACAGGTAAACGCTAACACAACTCAACACATGTAGAGGTAAACTCTAACACAACTAAATACTTGAACAGGTAAACTCTACCACAACTCACCACCTGAACAGGTAACCTCTAACACAGCTCAACACCTGTACAGGTAAACTCTAACACACCTCAACACCTGAATAGATAAACTCTACCACAACTCAAAACCTATACAGGTCAATTCTAACACAACTCAAAATCTGAACAGGTAAACATTAACACAATGCAACACCTGGACATGTAAAGTCTAACACAATACCTGAACAGGTAACCTCTACCACAACTCAACAACTGTACAGATAAACTTTAACACAGCTCAACACCTGAACAGGTAAACTCTAACACAACTCAACACCTGAACAGGTAAACTCTAACACAACTAAGCACCTGAACAGGTAAACTCTAACACAACTAAGCACCTGTACAGGTAAACTCTAACACAGCTCAACACCTGAACAGGTAAACTCTACCACAACTCAACACCTGTACAGGTAAACTCTAACACAACTCAACACCTGTATATGTAACCTCTACCCCAGCTCAACACCTGTACAGGTAAACGCTAACACAACTAAACACCTATACAGGTAAACTCTCACACAACTCAACACCTGTACAGGTAAACTCTAACACAACACCTGAACAGGTAACCTCTACCACAACTCAACACCTGAACAGGTAAACTCTAACACAACTCAACACCTGTAAATGTAACCTCTACCCCAACTCAACACCTGTACAGGTAAACTCTAACATAACTAAACACCTGTACAGATAACCTCTAACACAACTCAACACCTGAACAGGTAAACTCTAACACAACTAAAGATGTGTACAGGTAAAGTCTAACACAACTCAACACCTGTACAGATAACCTCTTACACAACTCAACACCTATACAGGTAAACTCTAACACAACTAAATGCCTGAACAGGTAAACTCTAACACAACTCAACACCTGTACATGTAAACTCTAACGCAACACCTCAGCAGGTAAACTCTAACACAACTCAACACCTATACAGGTAAGCTCTAACACAATTAAACACCTGAACAGGTAAACGTGGACACAATTAAACACCACCCCCTCACAGATGAACACTAACACTATGTTTTGTTTTCCTGTCCAATGGATGATTTATAGTAAAATTTCTTATGCTTCTCTTTCTCTCGTCTCAGACTGGTGTGCATTAATCAAAATGATCTCAGAAGTTATTATTGCCATCTCAGACACAATGCTAATGACGGCCAAATGCAGACGAGCTAATCGATGAGCCGTGATGAGGAACAGGCCTGAACATGCCTCAGAGAGAAACACACACAGCGCTGGCAGGGATTATATCTGTTTAGCATAATAACATCGATCGCTTCAATGATCTGATTCAGTCTCTCTTTTATCTCTGTCTGTCTGTCTGTCTGTCTGTCTGCCTGCCTGTCTGTCTCTCATCCAGTTCAATACAACTTAATGTCATTTTATTCAGTTCAAGACTATCAGCACAACCTAAGTAAATATAGCACAGTGTGAATGAATAGTTACACATTACTGAACATCCACAGGCAACTTCCTGTTGAGTTCTGGATTGTGATTGGTCAGCAGGTGTGTCTAATCACTGATATGGTGAACTTTTCATTAAATTAGGAGACATTTCTGGAAGGAGTCTCCAGTGTTAGTGCTCTGTAACAGTCAGACGTAAAGCTGTAACTTTTCCAACATCTTCAGTACAGAGTTGTTTTTTTTTTTAAGATTTCTCAGTCACATGACACAAGCTCTCCTCTGCCTCTTGTCTCTCTCAGCATGATGAATCCTCTGAAGACTCATTTAGCGTTCTGTATTTTTTTCCACTCAGGTAAACATGGGAGATTTTACTCTCCTCCACAGAGGAACATTTAACTTTAACCTACATGGAGAGTGACATTTTCACTCCCACATTGCAGACTAATGTGAGTTCAATTAGATCATTTCCAAAATCATTACTGACATTTCGAACATGCCTCGTTAACGACCTCCAAACAGAGAGCAGCAAATCAATGAGTTCTGATGGAGAACTGATCTGTGAAGAGGATTTATCTCTCCATCATCCTTCTTCTTATCTCTCCTCTCTTAATTCATTTCAGTTTCATTCAATTCAGTGGAGTTTTATTGCAGTGACTGGGTCAATTATACCACACTGACGCCGAAGCACAAAAAGTGAAAGATCAAAGAACCACAAGGGCAAACATATAGATTTGCATTTTCTAAAGAAACTAAATAATGCATAAAATGAACAATACAAGCAATTAGTGATATTTTGGGGTCAAACAGAGGCATCATCTATCGTTTCTTTTTTACTAATGAGGTTTGAGCCACTTGTAAAGGCATCGACTGCAACGGGGATCAAATCCAGAGACTGAGAAGGTCATCGGGATACAAAACATTGATTTTGTGTGTCTTTAATTATTTCTGTATTGATTTTGGAAGTATGTTCATCTCATCATCCTGTTACAAGTTCTGCCTATGGCCAGGTCCGAACCTTCTGTTGACTGCGAGCAAGTGAACAACAGTTATGTTTGTTTTTCAAGAATGGCAAATTGGTACATTTGTATTTAAGGGCCTCAATAATTTTGGCACCT